>NC_056750.1:184449230-184551730 GCF_019279795.1 Protopterus annectens | reverse complement strand
CAATTCTGTATACAATCATGATCAGCTACATGGAATAAACACTCCTTTGTTCACACACTGTAACTAAATGCACACCACCTATTAACATTTATATTAGCTAACAAACCCTCTGTGATACCTTCATACTGCCCACAGTTGTCAATGCCCCATTCATTCTTGTACACTAGCATTAGAATGTTTATTGATCTATCTTTTTACTACAAATTTAATACACCCACTTAACTTCTAGGATCATCTATTAGAGCCCTGTGATCATTCAATATCCCATCATGCAAGACGGGTGTTCAGCATCATCAATGCTATTTCTTGCCAGTATCTTTCACCCATGAAGCCTCCCTGCCCACACATTACTAAGCTAACATTCATTTTTCCAGGTCTGAGGGCTCATCTTACTCATATTTATACCTACACTTGGCCTAGAGTCATGACTCAAGCAACCAGGAGATGCAGCCATCATCCTAGGGAGCCAGTGTTTTTTACTAACCATAAATCACCTGACCCTTCATCATTAGGCAAATGTAGAGTAAATTGAGCACTTGAAGTACCCATATGTCATGGGGTAGGCAAGCTTTCTCCAGTCCCACTGCCTCCCTCAGCCTAGTGTCTTCTCTCTGAGCTCTGACCTCCACCAGACCTTCACTAGAGAGAGACCAGTACACCCAACCCTTCCAGCACTGGTATGTCTATCCTTCCTGCCTGCACTGTCAAGCACTCAAGCCACTAACTAAACTTAGTTCAACTAGGTTGTGACAAAGGGAAATACTACCAATGCAGCCAGCTGGAATTTTGTAAATAATTATATGTCATGTGTGAATATCAACATGATTTATACAGAAGTGTGATAAAGGGAAATACTGCCAGACAGCTATCTGGAATTTTGTAAATAATTGCAAGTCATTTGTGAATATCAACATGATCTATATAAGATGTTTGTATTGAAAAAGTATTAGAAATGTATGTCATGTATATATCAAACTAGGTTTGTGCAGACGTGTGTTGAAAAGATATTTTATAAAGTGCTGTTTAAAATGTAGAATCCCACTACACGCCATTTAAGAACTAGTGCATGGCCCACTATGTAAAACTGAAAAAAACAAAATGGCCAGCACAATATAGTCAGCAATTAATTTTATTAGAACATGTTTACATACAGACCAGTTTCGGCTACCGAGCCTTCTTCAGTGCATTAAGCATCCATTTCTCCACCCCCTATTTAAATACTAAGCAATTACATTCCATTGGTAAATTACAAATGCTCATTACGCCCTGGTGAAAAAGGAGCACCCAATAAAATAATCAATTTTTTCTCCTTTTTGTCCAAAATGCTATGACAACCTGATTTATCCTTGTTTCTAAACATAATCCTATCTATAATAATCCTAAATTGAGCTGTTGGATGTTGTGTAGTGTGTTTATATAGGGCAATAGATTGATGGGCACATCTAACATCACTTAAATGTTCAGAAATATGTAACCTAAAAGGCTCAAAAGGCAGGAGACACCACGCCAAAACTTGTAGAAAACAGTGAATATTTATTAAAACAATAAAATAAAATAAAAAGTGCAATGCTAAGCACTTTCAAGCTAACAAGCCCTTCATCAGAGATGGATCGATCTCTGATGAAGGTCTTGTTAGCTTGAAAGCACTTAGCAGTGCACTTTTTATTTTATTTTATTGTTTTAATAAATATTCACTATTTTCTACAAGTTTTGGTGTGGTGTCTCCTGCCTTTTGTGCCTTTTGGATTTATGTCTTGTTTACTGGCAGAGTGACTTTGGTGCAGGTGACTTTTTTCTGTGGTTAACTTAAAAGGCTGTGAAGTCTGCCCCACATAAAAAGCCTGACAATTGCATGTCACTAAATAAATGACCCAGTCCGAAGCGCAGTCACCATATACCCAAATGTCAAATACCCATGAGGTATTATGAGAGCTAAATGCTTGTGTAATACCCACATATTTGCAAAACCTACAATGATTACAGGACTGACATCCCTTCAACAATCCACCATGTAATGGGGTTTCTTGCATCCCAACATGATCGTATGATGGTCGCTTATAATGATCCTGCCCCACCTATATGAAAAAAGACACTTCGAAGGAACAAAGTTCCTAAAAGCATCTTCAGAGGTCAGGATGTAACCACAGTGTGCCTAATTGAAGAGAACAGAACAAATGAAATCAAATGAGTGAGTGCACTTTACGTTTTTATACAGTATTTATAGTAAGTGATCTGATTTTCTGAAATATTCAAAGAAAAGGGAGCCACAACAAATTGGGAATCAAAGATTCACAAGCTGCTAAAAATAATCCAGTTATAATTTTGCTATGGGAAAACAATTATAGTAACTCTTTACCCCCCCCTTCTCAGACTACATAATCCAGCTTTCTTATAGCAAGGATAAACATGGCATCCTCAGTGTGCCGTTAAACTTTGTGAGGTGATAGGAAGTTTCCTTGTAGCCTGTAGGGATACTGCTGCCTCCACCCCCAAAACAACATTTACTGTCAGTATAATCTTTCTTCTTGTGTCCCTGGTACCGTAAATAAACATTAACAAAAAACAAGTATGTTTCATTATGCTACTATATTGTATCATTGTTCTGAGAATGTACTTGTGCACTGCTGTTCTGTGCTTGACATTATCTTTAACCTACCTTTATTCTTCATGAGCATTAATTTTCCATTTGGCTGTTGATAGTTTATAACCTAGCAATCAAAAAAATTAAGATGAGAAAAAGACATGGAAAATATAGTCCAAGTGAATTTAGTCAGTCTTCCTGACCACAAGTACAAGAATGGTCAGGAAATTGTCATACGAAATATGTGGTTTACATTGCAATGTGTAGTTCATGTCCGGCGTTTTATATAGGTAAAACGGAGAGACAATTGAGACAACGGATATACTACCACAGTTATGCTATTAAATCTAAAAATAAGAAAAATGCTATATACAAGCATATTATGAATAGTGGTGACAAGCATCAATTTAAATTTGCAATTGTGGATCAGGTTGATGTTACAGTACAAGGTGGAAATTTCAAAACATTACTTGCTATGAAGGAGAGTAAATGGCAGATTCTCACGGATGTCACTAGACTTCCAGGTATAAATGATTTTATAAGCATCAAACCTTTTTTAAGTATGGGCTAGCCCTTGTTATGTGAGAGTGTGATGTTCATTTGTATTTATATATTCATGTATTTATATATTTATTTACACTGGGATGTTGGGCTAGTATCATGTTATGTAGGTAGGTTACCCAAGCAAATGCTACAATAATTTTGATAATTTTGATAAATAATTTTAAAATAATTTTTAAAATAAAATAAAATAATTTACATAATTTTATATCATTCAAATGTATTAAATCAATATAGTAATACATATGCATACAATTCATTACAGGTTTATTTTATGTATTTATGTATTTATTTTTATTACATCTGCATATTATATCTGTAAAATATTTATACACATGCATACAATTTATTTATGGCAATTTTTATGTATATACATATACAATCAATTTACCCATAGGAATAATTAATTAATTGTTAAAGTATTCATTGGCATGAGGTTTTGGTGCCAAATCAGCTAATTTAAACGATTTGGTTTTAATGGTTGTTGTTCTGATGAAGTCTGCGTACTGTCAGATGAAAGCGCTTAACAACTGTGTACTTTTGTGGAGTCTCTCGCATACTCGTTGGGTATGCAATAAAATTGCATTTTAAACTTTAAAATTACATTTTAAACTTTATTTTATTTGCCTTGGTCGTGGAGTGGTTCACGTACAGCTTTTTGGTTCATGTACAGCTTTCTGTGCCTGCCTTCGTGGTTTATACAGCCGTTGGAGTATTTGTCTAGGTTTACATGTAGGACAAGTGTTTAAGGCCTAGGATCCTCTTTGTGAGGTACTTTTGCAGCTTCTCCACTTGTTGCAGGTGTCTAGTGAGGTACATGCCAAATGTGGCATTGTAGTCGATGACTGGCCTAATGTGGGAAGAGTAGAGGGAGACAATGATCTCTTTCTTCCTGGATGCAAAACCCTTAGTAATAAGATGTGCTACATAGAAGGACTTTCTGTCCACAGTGACAATGTGGTGGTCAAGAGAGGTTGCTGTCACCCTATGTTCCCATATCTTTTATAATGCCTTCTGTGTTCAGTGGACTACCATCTATGTGGTAATTCATGGGAACTGGGTTTTTCCCAAAGGGGATGACAACACATTTTTTGGCATTGAGCTTAAGCCCATGATTCTGACACCAGTCGTTGGTCTCAGTAAGGCCTTTCTGAAGGATGTCAGCATCACTCGGGGAGTTAATAATAGCTCCCAACTTGCCGAACTTTGACAGCCAGAATCCCTTTGTGCTGGCCTGGACTTCAGAGAAGTAGATACCAAACAGGAGAGGACCCAGGACCGAACCCTGTGGGACTCCACTCATGACTGGTTGGCAGTCTGACATGGAGTCAGCTACTTTCACACTGTGGGTTCTATCTGTGAGCCAGTTTGGAACCCACCTAGTGATATAGGGGGTTGATGTCTAGATTAGTGAGTTTTTCTATGATTCCTGAGTGGGGAATGGTATCAAAGGCCTTGGCCAGATCAAGGTAAGCTGTGGTGAACCAACTTGCCTTAATCCACAGCTCTGCTGACTGACTCAAAGAAGTTGACCAAGTTGAGCAGGCATGATCTACCCCTTCACAAAACCAAACTGTGTGGGATTCAGAGTTTGGAGATTCCCTCTATCCTTGTTTATTTGGTCCATGATGATGCATTCCATAGCTTTGCATATCAGACTCATTAGGCTAACGGGGTTATAGTTCCCAGGGTCTGTAGTCACTACTCCTTTGTGGAGAGGGATGACTGTAACAGTGCACCATTCAGTAGGGACAAAGCCTGAGGTGAGGCTGAGATTGAACAGGCCACATGGGTGAGGAGCCAGATCACTCTGTAGTTCATGTAGAACACAGCCAGGGATATTGTTAGGTCCCATAGAAGCTGTATTCTTGGCCTTGGACAGCACTGTTTTAACCTGTGCAGCAGTTAGCCACCTCTATTTTTAGGAGCCCAAAGTGTGCTTTGGCAAAGTTTTTTATGGTGGTTATCTTTGCGGAGTGGGGGGTGGGGGGTGGGAGGGATGTGGATTTCCAAGGTGATTAGTTTGTGGTTGAATCTAACCAGGGAGGAGCTGACTATTGGTGTAGAGCAATGGTCACCCATGTTAGTAATGACCAGGTCAAGGATGTTGCCACCTCTAGTAGGGTTAAGAAGGAGCCGGTCCAGGGCATTGGAATTCATGAATTCCAGGAAATGTTGGGCAAGTGTATTGGTACATGAATAGTCTTTCCCAGTTAATGGAGGGGTAGTTGAAGTCGTCCAGTATAAGAGTGTTAAGTTTGACCCTAATATTCTCCAGGGTGCTTAAGAATGTGGAGTGTGAGTCTTGGGACATGGTTGGGGAACTATAGCAGTCTATGACCTGAATTGCTGTCTTACCCAATGTTAGCTGCACCTGAAGTATCTCTGATGCGTTATGTTGGGTTACCAGTCTGAAGGTGTGTGTATCCTTTATGAATATGGAAACACCACCACCTTTGGAGCTTTGTACAAGTTCTGGGGCCGAAAGGTGTGGAATGAGTTATAGCCTGGTAATGCAGGGGTGCTTTCTGCTGCCTTGAACCAGGTCCCTGTTACAGCACAAATGTCGATGTTATCCATTTTAAGGAGTGCTTCAAGTGAGTGCATTTTGAAATTTAGATTTCTAGCGTTGAGCAGCATGACTCTCAGATTGCATGTGTTTGTAGCTGTTACGGAGGTAATTCGGTCTTTTGAACACCACCTAAAAAAGACACTATAGGGGTGGCAAGAGCCTTGGCCAGTATCTGGAAGCTCAGGGGTGACAGATGCAGGCCATCTCTGGCAAAGCATCAAGGTCTGTCAATCATGTCATCCCAGGTAGACAGATAAAGGATCCCCTTAGAATGACACCAGAAACTTAACCAGTTATTGAAATCATTCATTTTCTGCTTGTACAG
Organism: Protopterus annectens; assembly: GCF_019279795.1. Classification (NCBI taxonomy): domain Eukaryota; kingdom Metazoa; phylum Chordata; order Ceratodontiformes; family Protopteridae; genus Protopterus; species Protopterus annectens. The sequence continues at coordinate 184,545,691 of NC_056750.1, read as the reverse complement.
TGGTATCACTCTGTGTGATGCTAGGGGTCTATATTATATCCTCGAATGCTTAAAAAAGTGAACACTGATTGATCGAACTTATTTTCGCGAAACTGCAAAATATCGAAGCAGCAGAAACTCGAATTTTTTCCTAGGGAAAGAATTCAGTTGTCCGTTTCTGTTGCTTCAGTATTTTCAGTGTTATGGTGGAAAGTTACCGGTCGGATTCAGGTAAGTGTGCGATTGTGTGGATGTGAGTGTTAGGGTGATTTAGGTGAGTTAGGGTTAGGGCTCGGGTTAGGTGTGTGTGCGATTGAGTGGACATGAGGGTTAGGGCGGATTTAAGTGAGTTAGGGTTAGGGAGCAAGTGAGGTGAGTGTGCGATAGTAACAGACCTTAGGGTTAGGGTTTGGGTTAAGGTAAGTGGGTAGTTAGTGGTGTGTGCATAGTTTAGTGTAGGGTTAGGTATCAGATTTTAGGTGTATGTGTGTGGATTTCTGTTTGTTTGGTGTGCTTGTGTTGTGTGTATGTGTTTTGGATAAGTGATTTTTTTCCCTGGGAAAAAAATTGTTGATCTGACAGTTCGAGATTGTAAGCTTTCTCTTAAATTAGGTCGATCAATCAGAGTTCGCTTTTTTAAGCGTTCGATGATATAACATAGACCTGATGCTAGGATGCTTCTCAGGGATAGGGTCATACCCGACTGGGTTACATAATCTGAGAGCTCCTCCGTGTCTCTTTTTATGTAGTCCAAGGAGGTACATCTCAGGTCATTCACACCCACATGTACAATGACAGAGTCATACCTGTTGTTAAGGGTCCTGAGTGCACGCATTATGTGGCAGATCCTGACACCTGACAGGCAGCTGACTGTTACTTTCTCCTTATTCAACCTAGCGAGTGGGGAATCAGCGTGTCTCACTATCGAGTCACCTATGACTAGTATGCTGGGCATGTTGCCTTGCCTTAGGGGCTTTGGTTGAGTGGCACATGGTTTAGGAGGGTTATCTGTCTCATGATTAGTGTTGTGTTGTGGTCGAGTGCGTTTCTGCCTTGGAGGTCTATACTGTTTGGGTAGATTTTTATTGAGACCCCCTGCAAAGGTTGGTGTGTGGTTTGTGTTTTTATGTGAAGGCAGCGCTGGTGTGTGTTCTGGAAGGCTATGTGTTCCATATGGTATGTTGCAAGTGTTGACCTTCTCCTCTTGACCAGCTATTCCAGTCTTGGAGGGAGAGTGTGTGGCTTCCAGTTTGGATATATATGTGCATCTCTTGCAAGTCTGAGTGTTGGAAGGTAAGAGGAGAGGGTTGTCTGTGTACGTGAGGCAGTTGCTACATTGCATCAGGATGCCTAAGTTCGCCAGGTTAATAGGAGAAAGCAACACACCCCTGAATAGACTAGGGAACCAACTAGAGAGAATCAATGAATACCAAACAAAACAAAAGTGGTTCCACACAGCAAAAAATTGATAAATAGTACTTTTTAGCAAATAAAGTTTTTTTGCAATAAAGTACTCTTTATCAATTTTTTGCTGGTGGAACCACTTTTGTTTTGTTTTGTATTAATAGGAGAAAGCACAGGGAACTGATCTTTAGACATGTCTGGAGGGGTGGGCATTAATAATAAGTACTGGAGCTGTTTCCTTGTAGAACGTTTAGTGCTGGTAGCACTTCTGTGTGCTACAATAATTGCTACAAGAAGTCTGGTAAAGTGCTAGACTAATAAGCTAGTAAAAGTGCAGGAGAGGAGAGAACTAGCAGATGTAAGGAAAAAGTTGAAGAGCAGACTTTGCCACCGCTCAGAAGCTTACAAACAGTCCTGGATACAGCAACTCTGCATCTGGACTAGACTAGTTACTGGAAAGGTGGGAAACAACTGCAAAAGTGGGCTTTTAAGCCAGAAAGTTGAAAGATATGAAAAGAATGCCCAAACAGCCAATAAACTACACTTTTTGGGCCAGAAACCACTCCTCTTGTGGTGGATAGGCTACCTAGTGTTACCACTCCCACTAATAAGCTAGAAGGCATCCCTCCAACACAGAAAGGGTTGGAGTGGGCTCAGAAGCTTACATACAGTCCTGGATACATCAAATCCGTATCTGGACTAGACTAGTTACAAGAAAGCCGGAAAAGTGCAAACATGACCAGAAAGTTGAAAGAGATGGAAAACTGCCCAAACGGCCAATAAACTACAATTTCTGGGCCAGATACCACTCCTCTTGTGGTAGATAGGTTACCTAGTGCTTACCACTTCCACTAACAAGGTAGAAGGCTTCTCTCTGACACAGAAAGGCTTGGGGAGGCTCAGAAGCTTACAAACAGTCCTGGATGCAGCAAATCTGTATCTGGACTAGACTAGTTACAGGAAAGGTGGAACACAAGTGCAAATGCAGGCTTTTAAACCAGAAAGAGATGGAAAAACTGCCCAAATGGCCAATAAACTACAATTTCTGGGCCAGAAACCACTCTTGTGGTAGATAGGCTACCTAGTGCTTACCACTCCCACTAATAAACTAGAAGGCTTCCCTCCAACACAAAAAGGCTTGGGGGGCTCAGAAGCTTACAAACAGTCCTGGATGCAGCAAATCTGTATCTGGACTAGACTAGTTTCAGGAAAGGCAGTAAACAAGCTTAGAATTTTTTTTAGTAAAGTGGAAAGGGAGAAAGGAGAAACAGAAGATAATTCAAGGTTAAGGACCTAAGTGGTTTGCCCTTCTCAAATGTTCTCTCTGTATTAGGAAGAATGAGCTAGTGACACTAGACTGGGATAGAGATGGGATACAGCTGAACAGATGGGGCTAATAGGAGTGTCTGAAGGCAAAATATGATCTCACTGTACTCAGTAGAGTGAGCAAATGAGATGGACCCAGGAGGAGTGTTCAAACACAAATGTACAGGATAGGCAGGCAACTCCAAAGCCAACAATGTTAATAGCAGAACAAGAACAGAGAGGGAGGGTGGGAAACTAACTGCAGAGAGAAAGAGAGACCACAGTATTCTATGAAACAAATAAATAGAAAAATAAATATCTGCAGAGATACACAGACCACGATATTGAATGAAACAATTAAATAAACAGAAAAATAAAATGCAGTACAACCTTTAACACTGCAAGTTTGTACTTAACTCAGCTTGTATATGGCAGCCAGGCAAACAACTTAGATCTTGAGCAGTAATAAATTCAGAGATATGTGACTAACAGTTATAAGATCAGAGAAACCCTGTAGGCTATTAACCCCCACTAACTGCAGGGAGACCACAGTATTCTATGAAACAAATAAATAGAAAAATAAATAACTGCAGAGAGACACTGACCACAATATGCAATGAATCAATTAAACAGAAAAATAAAATGCAGTACAACCTTTAACACTGCAAGGTTGAACTTAACTCAGCTTGTATATATCAGCAAGCCAAACAACTCAGATATTGAGCAGTAATAAATTCAGGGATATGTGACTAACACTTGTAAGTACAGAGAAACCCTCTAGGCTAAGAGTTTAAGACTGAATATCAATGAAGTGAAAACACAATAACCCCCACTAACTGCAGAGAGACCACAGTATTGTATGAAACAAATAAATAGAAAAATAAATAACTGCAGAGAGACAAGACCACAATATTCAATGAAACAAACAGAAAAATAAAATACAGTACAACTTTTAACACTGCACATTTGTACTTAGCTTGATATAGCAGCCAGCCAAACAACTCAGATATTGAGCTGTAATAAATTCAGAGATATGTGACTAACACTTGTAAGTACAGAGAAACCCTCTAGGCTAAGAGTTTAAGACTGAATATCAATGAAGTGAAAACACAATAACCCCCACTAACTGCAGGGAGACCACAGTATTTTATGAAACAAATAAATAACTGCAGAGAGACCCAGACGACAATATTCAATGAAACAATTAAATAAACAGAAAAATAAAGTGCAGTAAAACCTTTAACACTGTAAGTTTGTATTTAACTCAGCTTGTATATAGCAGCCAGCCAAACAACTCAGATATTGAGCAGTAATAAATTCAGAGATATGTGACTAACACTTATAAGTACAGTCTATGGAAGGATAGTTGAAAACTCCCATGATTAAGGTGTTTGGCTGTACGGTAGGGGATTCCACTAAAATGAGGTACGTGGTGTGCCTATCTTGGTTCATGGTGGGGGATCTATAACTAGCAATAATGTGATATGGTACTTTCCCAATAGTTAATAGGACATGGAGTAGTTCAAGAGTTATGCTGTTCAACCAGTCTCAAAGTGTATTTGGTTTTAATGAAGATGGATACACCTCCACCTTACGTTCCTACATGCTCATTTTGAGGTCTGAACATGTGGAAGGCATTATAGCCTTGCACGGTTGGGCTGCTCTCTGTGGCCTTGAACCATATCTCAGTAACTGCACAGATGTCAGCATCCTCTAAGGTGAGGATTGCTTCCAGGGAGTGCAGTTTCAAGTTTAAACTCCTAGCATTAAGCAGCATGACCCTGAGTGTGTCTTGATTAGATTTTTTTTGCGTTCGAAAATTTGTTGGTTTGACATTGCCTAAAAAAGGCACTATGGGGGAGGCAAGGGCCCTTGCCAGTATCCGAAAGTCTAGGGGGAACAGGTGCAGACCATTTCTAGCAAACCAGCAAGGTCTGTCTACCATATCCAACCAGTCTGAAAGATGCTGTAGCCCCCTGGACTGACCCCAGAACCTGAGCCAATTGCTGAAGTCAATTATTTTTTGTTTATATTGTGGCATTATCTGGGTTAAGGTAGGGTACTGCTTAGGGCTTGGGACATACCTGTCTGGGACACATAATCAGAGAGTTCCTTCATATCTCTCTTAGATAGTCCAGAGAGGTATGTCACAAGTGTTTCACTCCAACATGAACTATGACAGAGTCATAAAGGTACTTGTTGAGTGACTTGACTGCATGTGTGATTTGTCAGATCATGACACCCGATAGGCAGCTGACTGTGACCTTCTCCTTGTCAAGTCTGGTGAGGGGGACATTTGTGTGTCACACTATGGAGTCACCTATGACCAAGACATTTGATGTGTTTTGCCTTAGGGGATTATTTGTTGAGACACAGGTGTGTGTGTTAATATGTGCAGTGGTTTCTTTTGCTTATTGGTGAGTGTGGGTGGTGTGTGTTTGGGAGGTCTCTGTTCTTTTGGTAGGCTTTTCGTGAGTACCTCCATGTATATGGGTTTATGTGTCATAATCTTATTTTGCTTGAAAGGTGAGGTCTGGATGAGAGGCAAAGCATGTGTGCTGACAACCTGTTTTATGTCTAGTGCAGGGAGGCCCTCTTAATGAAAGCTGGCAAGTTTAAGAGCACAGTGATACCAAACAGTCAAGATTCAGCAGGTCTGAATCTCGCCTATGCTATGTAAGGCAAGGAAACACAATTTCTAGAAGGGAAGAAGTAAGGGAGAGTCATCTAAAAGTCAAAGTGAGAGTATTTAGTGGTATACTATTAGATGACCTGCAGTGGTACCACCCCCTGCACAAACTGGCAGCTCTTTGAGCAGCTGTGAACAGGGGAAGACTATGGAGGACTATATGGGGGACTGTCACTATTGTTGCTATTATTATTATTATTATTATTATTATTATTATTATTATTATTATTATTATTATTATTATATTCATTAAAGAGTCTCCCCACTGACTATTCAAATATATTTTCTCTGCTGCTGATCCACACAACATGCTCAGACATTCCTGGACATAATGTAGGAATCTTTTGCACTATATCTCATAGCCCAGCATTCATTCCCCCAATCACTTGCATTCACTCTCTGATTCATGCATTAGAGTAGTGGGTGCCAGTTTACTATAACTATCTTGTTTTTATGACTAGCACATGAAAGGTCCTACTAAACCAGATGTACTAAAAACTCCTATGCTTAGAATTAGACAGATAGCTTAATAAGCTGCCTATCAATGCTGTGCTGTGTCTGCACTCTTGGCTGGGATTGACACATAAAAATAATGTTCTCCCTCTCTCTCTCGATATATCAGTGGACTAAGGATCATTACCATATAATGGTACTGGAGAGACATGACACTCTGTGATGGTCCTCACCAGCATCAGTCAATGGGGTTAGGAAAAGTTTTGTTGTGATAGCAGGCTTGCTTGCATTGCAAGGGACTCTATGTATGCTGGGGATTTTCCTTCCATGTAACAAAGTTTTTTCTTCTGTACTTTTATAAGATGATATTAATATGTAGCCCAGCTGTATAAGCTGAGAGGCATACTAGTAGAACAGGGTGATTGCTTTTCTACCAGAGGTCAGTGCCATTGAGTAGTACATGGTTCAACACTAGTTTGTTATCCCTATGGAACCAGCTTGTACTCCATTCCTGATACCTTTATGGAAGGTATACATTCAGGGATGGGGACAATTTATATATGTCCTCCTTGCATGGAGTGCAATGGCTGCACAAATGGGGTAAGACTGTATACAATGCTTTTTGTGCTATGAATTTTATGAACTGGATCACAGACAAAGCCTGCTTAATAATGTACAATATTTATAAATAGCACCAAAGGACACTAACCTTTTGATACTTGTTCCAATCTAGAAGCATCTAGAAACTAGGAAAGGAATTTTTGAGTTGTTTCTAAAATAAAACGCAGGCTTAAATTGTCTAATTATGGCTCATTGAATCTGCAGAAACAAGACTGTTTATAAGTATATACCAATTTTATTCATTACTGAAGAATTTCATTACCATATTTATGTAAATATCACATATATGAGCAACTGTTAATACTGTAACAAAATTCTGGCTTTATACAAAAGCAACACAATGCTTGCTAGCTGATTTTAATTTTAGCTTAGTACTGAGCTTACAACCATAGGACTGGGAGGAAGGCAGATAAGTATTGAGCTATAATTATTATGCCATCAGCTTGTTTATTATAAATCAAAAAATGACTTGTGGAACTGGTTCATAGTAACCAGTAGCAGAATGTGCCATTATATTTCTACTTATTACTATAGTAGAACTGGGGTTTACATATGGGGTAGGCTATTTAAAACTGTCTAAGATTGTAGGCTGCTGCATTTAAAACAAACTAAAATTGGAGTTTGCTGTCTAAAATATAAATAGTCCAAAAAGAACTGAATATAATTGACTAGGAAACTGTGCATGCACCTTGTAAATGTGTAAAAAATAAGCTTCTCATTGTTGAAAATAATAACATCCTTTCAGCTAGAATAACATGCTATCTCTGTTTGCCTTAAATTGCAATTTTTAATACTTTTAATTTCTTTGTGAGTTTTACAATACCATAGCTTCGTTTTTTGCAGCCATTCAAATTGCTAATTAAAACACAAACCAACAGCTAGCATGCACTCTTCAGTGGGAGTGGGACATACTGCAATATGGGAAATCACAGCTAGGAAATGTATCCTTGGTCTTCATCTCCACACAGACTGTGAGGAAGTAAAAAAGATCAGGAAATAATAAACAAATTAGGAGATGTAAATAAAACTTTGACCAAAAAAAAAAAAAAAAAAACATGATGCAGAGCTTCAAACTGAGAAGCAGACAGAAATGTTTAGGAACCTTAGTTACTGACTTATTATTGGAACATATCAAAGTTTGGAATGCCATTTGTTTGTAAAATAAGCCTTTTTGATGAGTGTACACTATTAAATGGGTAGTTTATTGAATTGCAATGTTAAATAAAAGACCTTGAGAGACACAGGGTACATGTGGAAGGGAGATCGTGAGTATCCGAGATACCAAGTTGACATTCTGAATAGCAGGAGTACACAGAGGTACAGTGTCAGTAGGTCTGGTGATTGAAAAGGGCAAGAGTAGAAATGCACCACTAATAAAAAGTCTGGTACCACCACAAAACAGTCACAGAGACAGTGCAGGAAAAGCAGTCATGCTCATCATTAGAGCAACTCTGACAGTGACAACCTAGTCTAAAGTTAACAAAAGCATGGACAATGATATGTAACCCCTAAAACTGCTATGCAGGTTTTACAACAATGTCTGAATAACTTCAGTTCAAAACCAATGATTAGCGATAGTATTGAACATATACAGAAGTAAAAATCTAAAATGCTAATTACTAAACTTACAAAAATAGGGTTGGGAAGAGGGAAAAGATATATAATGAGTCAAAGATATTTTTCCCACAGCTTGTATGTTAATATTCTACCTGCCAGACTAGAAAGCATAACCAATGCTAACAGAATTTGCCATTACACTCTTATGAACAACTGTTATGACATCTCCTTTCCAGCACCCAGTCATATGTTTCTCGAATAAGACTAAGGAATATTATCGCTTTATAATATAAGCAGGCATTTCTTTCTCAGGTTTTGGGAATGTGGACCACTAGGAATCATTATTCCAGTTTGCTAATCTACATATACTGTCCCAGACTTCCAGACAATATTGAAAACACCAGTTAACTATGACACCATGACAATGTCTTGAAAAATTTCTTGAAGCATTTATAGATGGATCTCATCCACATCTGTAGCCAAAGTGGAACATTTTTACCCTTGTGGTGATCTCATCTACAAAAATGGATCTAATTGTATCATCTGCTTCGAAAACTACCACTCAGATAAGGGCATCTCCATCAAATTCATGAGTTCCTCAACATGTTCCTTCCACCTTTCCACAATGTACTCAGTTAATGTGAGCATTTTCAACCTTTGCTAAGAACAGTTAGCAATTTCTTGCCTCCATCTTTGAGTCATCAGATGGCGTATTAGAACCTCCTTGAAGCCACTTCCTCACCAAACTCCTCTCATACTAAGGTCTTTGATTTAATGACTAGTGTAGCTGTAAACAGTCTTTCAACTAGATGCAAATGTCCACTTACTCTCAAGTGACCAAGTAATAGTGACCTTTGGAATGTATTGGAGTGGTATGAACACTAGCACCACCATATTAGAGGTCATGGTTTTCTCTTGGAAGAGAGCAGATTGTTCTGTCTTGGCAAATGGCAAGCACATCCTCTCATAGTGGAGTTTAATTATTTCAGGGCCTTCTTCTCAAGTGCTTTTAGAGGAGGCAGCAGAGTTATTTATACAATAGCTCACGGAGTGGCAGTGGGCTGTGCAGTACAGCATCATGTGAATGATACGAAGATTATAAAATGTGTGTCTTGCATTACAGAGTGACATTTGTGACAAGTGCAGGAGGTATATGGGTACAGTAACGTATTTGGATTATTAAATTTAAATTTGATTATTTTATTTTTATGGATAAGCTTACTAACTTATGGCTGACCTCTTTGTTAGAGGAAAAAGTCCTGATACAGTGCTATTGTTGTCATATGTATAGTGCAGCAGCACAGAATGTGGTAGACTTAGAAACTAACAGATGTATGAAATGTATGGAAGCCAAAGGACTTAGCCATTGAAGTGGAGAATTTAAGAAGACAGATTTCACCTTCAGTTGAAGAGTTTAATCTTTTGGATAATCTTAGATCCAATTCTTAGTAAAAAGGCTAAGACAAACATAAAGGGGAGAGAAGTAAAGTCTGTTTGCCCGTTGTAGGTACTCAAACTGACATTAATCATTTTAATGTGGAGGACAGCTTTGCACATTATAATTTGACTGGATGTAATGCATTTACATTTAATAAATTATTTACAATTGATGTTGGGGTTCAAACTGAATTTATACTATGAGTGGATACATTTGATGATGTATTGGTGCACATGACTATACATAGTCAAGCAATAGATAATGAAGTTAACAGTCAAATAACAGTTAGTGAAGTTAATGATTCTGAAGTATTCTGTCAGTTTGAATCTGTTTTCAACAAATTGAACAAGAGAAGAGCTGTAGGAGGAAAAGTCAGAGTCATTCTAGAGAATGATAGACTTGTGGCTAGTCAATTAGCTAGTATAATAGTCTTAACAGATTCAATAATTAGGAAAAGTATAAGACCACTTCAGTATTGACTGAGAAAAAGCCACTGTTTCTAGTCTGGGTGGCAATAAATTATAAGACCTTCATTGCTACTTAACAGGCCTACTTATGACTCAGTTATAATACATGCAGTTGTTAATGATTTAGAAATGTCTCTATAGTTCCACATGGATAGTATGGTTAAAAGCATATTGGAGAGGTGTTTTAAAAACAAGATCAATGTATACTTTTCTGAGATTCTTTCCTCTCCAGCTATCAATTTATCAAAGCTTTATTATTTAATAAATGTTTAAAGGTTAAGTAGTTTTTGCATTCAAGAGGATATTGATCTTACTGGGTCTTGGGAATAATTTAAAATAATGACAATGTGTTATGGATGATAGATTTCATCTCAATTCCACAGTAAGCAAGGTTTTGAGTAGAAAATTTGCTGATACAGTAAAACATTTTTTGGACTTGACTCAGGTTCTAAGGTTAGTGACAACCAAGGATGATTGATATCCTCAGTAAAAGTATATTATGCTAAAGCAAAAAGTTTACAGAAAAGATAAATGAGTTAAATCAGATAAGTTTAACATGTCATTATGATTTAATAGTTATCACTTTAGCTTGGAATTATGAAGGTTTACATTTACCTAGATAACAGTCCTTTATGTGTCTGAGGAATAATATATCTGGTGGTGGTGTAGTGGTTTTTGCTTCACAATGGATGAAAATTAGGGAGCTAGAACTTAACCCCAGTTTGGAACTATTATGTTTAGAGGTGCTAGCAGATGGAACTACTCCTCCTTTATATTTGTTAGTTAACTACAAAAGTCCCTCCTTAACCAATGCAGAGGAATTCTGTATGCTGACAGTTTAAGTAAGTTTATGACACATGAGAATTTGATATTTTTAGATGATTTTATTTCCCCTGCAATTAGCTGGGATGCTCAAACTGCTGGATGTGTGACAGGAAGTGAGTTTTATGACTTATGAATGGTTTATAATTTAACTAAAATGATTACTTTTCCTATCACACAATATTTTTGACCTTTTGCTAACTAATGTCCCACATAGGATATTTGAGGTGAGTCAGCTTTGTCCATTGGTTAATTCAGATCATGCATATTTTAATTTTAAAATACTAATTAAAAGTACTTGTAAGCATCAGGAGACAACTATTTTGATAAGTCTAAGATTGTTGATTTGAATATAATTAAAGGCATTTATTCTGTAAGAAATTATTCATTTGAGGACAACAAGCCTCTCAGTAATTGGCAGGATTCTGATAATATTTGATGATTCCATTTAAGTAGGTATAAAAGATATTTAACTAATAGTTTGGTGATACTTCACCGTGGTGGAATGAGAGGCACACTAAGCTTTTATAAAAGAAGAAGAAGCTAACTGTTTTTGTAAGAAGTACAAGAGCAATAGTACTAAAAGAGCTTACTGTTTAGTGAATAGAAGATTCAAGGCATCATGGTATCAAGCTAAATGTAAATTTGAATGAAATTTAGTGAATGATTCTTCTATCAAAAAATTCTAGCCATATGATAGACACTCAAGCAAACAAGATAAAGTATTTTGACCTATTTCTGTTAATGTTAATGACTTGTATGCATATGTGGAATTGGCTAACTGGCTAAACATTTTTTAGCTGTTGAAGCCAATGTATGTCACAGTTTTATAGTAAGTACATCAATGGAGGTTGACCGTAAGTGTCCTGTTATCAGTTTGGATATGGAGAGAACCTCACTGGTTTATATTAAATAGGCAGTGGTATGGGTGCAGATAATATTTCTGGGTACTTTGGGATTTCTTATGGTAAATTTATATCAGCAACAATTACATAATTTTCATTCTTACACAATTTTCATTCTTCCTCAGCATATGAGTTGAGATCCACCCCATAGATCCAACTTGGCCACATATTCCAGACTCTGAAGTCAGTTCTTGAGCTCCTCCCTCTACCCATAATGCTCTTTTCCTTCCCCATTGCCTCAGATCAAGTTTGCTGCCATACATATCTATAGTTAAACAGAGACAAGTATAGGTTGATAGAAAAGGCAGGACTCAATCCCAGAACTGTCCAATATGTTTCTCCAGAAAAAAGGATGGGGGATGAATGGGAGGGAAGTTGAGGAAGAATGAAAATGGACACCACAGACACCTAGTTGTGGTAAGTATATAACTTTTAAATCTGATGTTTTCCTTTTCATTCCTTTTCAGCGTATGGGATAGAGTTCCTAGCTATGCTGATTTTGGGTAGCCCTCATAGAAGGATATTCTGGAGTATCCCTGAACCAAAGGAGGATCTGCTTCTAGAAATAATATCCAGTTTGTAATGAGTAACAAAAGTATGAGCATTGGACCATGTAGTTGCAGCACAAATGCTGTCAATGGATGTTCTTGACAAAAAAGCAGATGATGTAGCCATGGATCTGGCTGAATGAGCTTTAGGGGGTTTAGGTAATGTCATGCCTGTCTGAGAATAAATCCAGGAAATACAGTCTGTTATCCATTTGGCCAAAGTGGCTTTAGAGACTAGACAACCAAGGAATTTTGGTGAAAATGAAACAAAAAGTTGATATGATTTTCTAATTTGTTTTGTCATGTGAAGATAAAAACATAGTTGTCTTTGCACATCAAGGAGATGAAGCATGTACTCTCCTGTATATAAAAAATTTGGAAAGGAAACTGGTAACTGAATGGATTGATTCATGTTATTTTTAGAAGCCACTTTAGGTAAAAAGGAAGGGTTAGTCTGTAAGGAACTTTATCCTTTTGAAAAATTATGTAAGATGTTCTTAAAGAAAACATCTGGAGTTCAGATATTCTTTTTGCAGAAGTAATGGCTATCAAGAAAACTGTTTTCCGTATCAGGAATTTCAGACCAGATTTGTATGTTGATTCAAAGAATTTCTGTGTTAAACCTTGAAGCACAACTGTCATAAAGGTGGAGTGGGATCCTTTATCAGAGTCCTTAGAAGAAAAATCCCTTTCAGGAGGAAATCTTTGCATAATCTAGACAAAGCCGGGGGGGGGGTGTTTGTTCCCCGTGTGAAAATTGGAAATTGGTGCCAGTTGAAGTTTAACTGTAAAGAAACTAGTACCTTCTTTAAAAAGAGTTGTCAAAAACTGAAGAATCTCAGAAATTGGGGCACAGAAAGGGTCACGTTCCTTATTTGATGTCCAAAGGGAGAATCTTTTTCATTTGCTGTTGTATACTTTCTTGATAGATTCTTTTTGAGAAGCAAAAATAATATCACATACAGGGGAAGAAAGCCTGGGCTGTCTATCACTGGAAGTGGAGAATGTATGTGATTCCTTCAAGGGCTTGAATGTCGGGGTGTTGGATCCCCGATGGGTGATAAAGGAAATCCAAAGATGGTGCTAGTACCCATGGAGGATAACAAAGGTGAAACCACAGAAAGGGGAATGAGACTTGCTGAGGCTGGAAAGGGTCAATGAGGATTACTGACCTCTTCAGCTGATGTGCTTTATGTAGGAATTTGGGGATCAAGGGAAGAGGAGGGTAAGCAAAAAGGAGTCTCGAAGGCCAAGCGTGCACTAGAGTGTCTCTTGGTGAAACCCACTGAGGGGGGGGATTAGAGATAAGTACTTGCTTCACTTGTTGTGAGGGGAGTGGCAAATAGGTCACAGCAAGGTCAGTCCTATTGCTGGAAGATCATCTCCACAACAGATTGATTGAGATACCACTCATGAGATATCAGAATGGATCTGCTTAGGCTGTCTGCTAGCAAGCTTTTTTTTCCCACCAAATGTGCATCACAATTTGAAAGTGGTCTTTTGAGATCAATCATTTCCATACTCTCATGGCCTGTCTGCAAAGGGGATAAGAACAAGTTCCTTCTTGTTTGCTGATGTACAAACTACAGACATTGTCTGTCTGAATTGGAATAGTACCCAATGGGAGAGTATCCTGAATGCCTGCAGTGCTAATAGGACTGCTCTAATCTCTAGGACTTCAATTTTTTTCTCTTAGAGGGACCACATGCCTTGGACTTTTATTTCCAGGAAATGCCCCCCCCCCCCCCCCCAGTTGAGAAATGTCTGTGGTCACTGTGGCTATTTGGGTTGGTAGAACAAAGAATTTGCCTAGATTTAGATTGTCTGATTGTATCTACCAGTGAATGTGCTGTTTGCAAATTGGCTGGAAAGGGTAGGGGTTGATACAGAATGGACTACTGTACAGCTAGAGTCCATTGAAGAACCCACATAAAGAAACATGCAGAGGGAGAATTACTATGGCTGTTGCGATGGCACCTAGTGCTTGAAGTAATAACATTGCCAGAGGAGATGGATGGATAAGGAGATTCTCAACCTGGCTTCTGATAGTTGAATTATGATGAGGGGTAGAGATGCTACCTTTGTTGTCTAATCTAGAACTGAGCCACTGAACTACAAGCACTGGACTGGTGCTAAGTTTATCTTGGCATGATTTATTGTTATACCTAATGATTTGCAAATCTAGAGCAAATAGTCCCTGGCATGCAGAAGTAAATGCCTGGAGGAGCGGTGAGGAAAAAGTCATCCAGATATGGAAACACCTGGAATTTTTTCAGTCTCACGTCATCCAGATATGGAAACACCTGGAATCTTTTCAGTCTCAAATGATCTGCCACTACTGAAATTCACGTGTAAACACCCCGGCAGCTGTGATGTGTCCAAGGGGCAGAGCTCTGAATTGGTAGTGACTGACTCTCTGCCAAAAGTGCAAGTGTCTTCAGGAGCACCTATCTATTTTGATGTGATAGTACATATCCTGAACATCTATCAAGCACATCCAGTAATTCTTGTGAAGAAATGCAGGATAGACTGTACCATGACCATTTGGAAATTTGACTTCTTCAAATACTGATTCAGTTTGCTTAGATCCAAAACTGGCCTGAGGTCCACTGTTTTCTCTGGCATTAAAAAGACGGGTTAGCAAGTTTTGAATCTTATTTGATCTGTTGGGATCTTTTGGATGACTCTTTTGTTTAGCAGTTTTTTGATTTCTTGTGCTGCTGCCTTCCTTTGACTGGCAGGACTGTTGAGAAGTTTCTTCCTTTTATGAGATGGAAGAAGGAAAATAGTATGTAATAATCCCTGGATATTATTTTTAGCACCCATGTGTCTTGTACTTGCCCAGGCATCTGGGTGCAAAGACAATTGACCTGGACTGCATCCAGAGTTGGACAGTAAAGCAACACTTCAGGGGTGCTGAAAGGGCCTGTCTGAAAATGAACCTCTGAAGCCCTGATTCTGCAGACCTCCTCTGCCTCTAAGTTGATGTCTACCATTAAAATGTTCTGCTCTGCCTCTTGGAATGGTCCCTGAGATTTATGAAACTACATCTTCTTGCCTCTTCTCTGATTCCTAGAAAAGGTTCATTGATGCATCAAAAACTTGATTCCCAAGGCAGACATAGTCTTTCCATCTTGCTTGTTGCAGATAAGCATATCTTTTTCTGATGGCACAAACAAGGAAATGCCATTGAATGGGGCAATGCCTGAACCAGCTGCTTGTGAGGTACCCTCAGCTGTGTGAAAAATCAGCCTCATTAAAGCATTTGATACAGAAAATAGAGTGGCTGGTTGTGCGGATGTTCTTTTGAAGTCCTCAGCAGACATAGAATATGAGACAGAATTTGAAAGTTCCTTAATCAAATCTCTCTAAAGCCTAATAAAGTGTGCCAGGTAGTTTAGTGACCTCAGGGTGAATGTTGCTGAAGCAAAGACATGCTTTCCAAATCTGTCCAGTGCTCTAGATTCCCTGTTTTGCAGATAGACAGAAGCCCTCTGTTCTGCTAGCTGTTTCTTAGTGGCTGCCACCACCACCTTAGCATCAACTGGGACTCCTTTTCTCCAATGGGGTCTGTCTGATGGTGGGGCTAACAATTTGTTGGGTGTGATTGGAATGAGCTTGATGGTATCCATATCTTTCCTAACCAGGGAGGAAATCAAATCAATAAATGTATCCACTGGGGGAGGGTAATCCAAGATGTAGATGGGACAAACCAAAACCTCCAAAAATAGCAATTCTTCTCCTGAAGGGTTTTGGGTAGACCAGCCACCTTTTTATTTCAGAATCTCTAAAATATCTCCAAAGAAGATGTCATCTGGTGGTGACCTGGGGACCCCACTCCTTCATCAAAATTGGTATCCTCTGTGAGAGACTCCATGGGGGAGTCAGTGTGTCTCTTTTTACTTGTTCTCTTCTGGTGCAATACCTCTGTGGGGTGTTCTGCTGAGGTGTTGGAAGACAGGTGAAGTTCCTCCACTGGAACTTGTTGGAGACTTATTGCAACTGGCTGTCCCTGTGGAATAGGCCAGGCTGACTCAGAGCTTGGAACTGATGAAAGAAAAGGGGTAGGATCTGAAACATGAAAAGGTAGTTCTGTTTAGAAAGGCAAAGCCCTTTCCACCATGTCAAAAGCCAATGAACCTGGACAGTCTTTGACCCACCTGCTCAGAGTTGAACCTCCTGACAAAAGTAGGTCTAGTCTGCTGTCAGATCCATGCCTCAGTGGCAGAATCAGATTTGAACTGTCAAGTGCCAAAGCTCCGAGGGGAAGGGATGATGCTGACAAAATCAGAGCTGAACATATCTCCTCAGATCCAATGCTGACACCTCGGTTCCAGGATCCATTCTGATCCGAGGGTATTGGAGCAGAACTAGCCAAGGAAATAGTTGGAGTGGAGGAAGAAGCCTTCCTTAGATCTGACACCAGACTACTCAAGGATTTCAGATCCTGGGACTTCAAAACCACTTGATAGATCAGAGAAGGAGATAATATGTTTTTTGATGTGGTAGGCATGCTCACAGGTCTGACAGGGGACAGAGCTGTTAAGACCCCCATCAGATCTGAGATCTTTGAAATTTTTGCATCATCATATCCACATTTGCATCCAGTAAGCTTCTGGAAGACATAGAGGAAGTAGTGGATTGAAGTAAGGCTTGAATGCTTCTTTGAAGTCTGCAGCAATTGAGAAGGAAGGGTGGGTGTAATTGGCTTGGCAGTAAACTCTGTAGTGGTACTCCTATAAGAAGTACCCAGCTTTGGATCCAAATACCTAGGATCTGGAAGAGGGCACTGTTGCGCTTATAGTGATAACAGATATAGCCAAACACTTAGGATCAGATGGCTTCAGATCTGATTGTTGAGTAGTCTTCAAGGGATACTCTCATGAAGACCTGGGAGAGTTCAGAAGGGAGTATTTCCTGTGCTCTAGAGGATCAGACTCACTAGTCTTTGAGGGAGTTTGAGCCCCTGAAGAAGATATACAAGAAGGAAGACCCCTTAAGTTAAGTTTATTTCATATATCTTCCAGGGCTCTTGGATTAAATGTAGAACAGATCTTGCAAGAAGTGTCCAAATGCCTGGCCCCAAGACAGTACACTCACTCCTTGTGGACGTCTGAGTTAGGAATTTTATGCCTGCAAGAAGTGCATTTCTTAAAGACTTTTGTTTTTTCTGACATGTTGTAACAGGACAAGAAGAAAAAGGACAAATAGTGAAAAGGTAAACTACCAATAAAGCTTTCTGTTTTTTATTTTCCTTTTTTAAAGAAAGAAAGAAAGAAGGAAAGGGAGGTTAATTACCAATGATGGTAAGCTAAAGAAATACCCCTCAAAGAAAAAAAGGTAATCTGAAATACCAACAATGGTAAAAGAGAACTACTGTCACAATAGTAGAGGAGTCAGATAATCCCTAGGACCAGGGATAAATAGGAGGGAGGATTAATAAACTAATTAAAGAGAAATTTAGGAAGAAATTTTAAAGTTAAATAACTCACAAAGTATCTCGATCAAAACTCAAGAGTGGAACCTGCGTCTGTTCACAATGATCTGGGGCAATGGGGGTGTAATAGAGCATTGTGGGTAGGGGAGGAGCTCAAGAGAGTCTGGAATATGTGGCTGAGTCTGATCTGAGGGTTGGATCCACATCCATATGTTAAGGAAGAATGACAAGGACAACATCAGATTGTATATATTACAGATCCTAAATCAAGATATTCAGGGATGTTTAATGGATCTTACTCAACATAGCTTTATGAAGAACAGATCTGCTTTTACCACCCTGGTAGATTTTTATAATCCAGTATCAGTAGCTCCTAATAAGGACATGTGCTATAGTAGTGTATCTGGAGCTATCAAAAGCTTTTGATAGTGTACCTCATTCTGTTATTTCAGACCCTATGCTGAACTACTGTATATGGTTAACTCTTTTATTATTTGCTGCATAGTTAAATGGATTAGCAGAAGGCAGCAAAAGGTGAGACTAAAAAAACTAAACTCCATATTGGGCTGGAATTCATAAAGGCATTCCACAGGGTTCAGTCCTGGAACCCATGTTGTTTAATTCAGTTTCCTCATTTATTCCAACTACACCCAAAGCCTGGATGGTGAAATCATAGGATCATAGGAGATTACTAGGCTATCGACGCAGAGGTAATTTTAAGCCTAGCCATTTCAACCCAATGTGATATTGTAGAAGTACTAGTCAATACCCAAGATTGCATTTAGTGATGACTGCCCATGTCCAAGAGGGTAGTGGGTGCTATCCATAGTAAGAATTTACAGTGCCCCATCCACTCATCCAGATTCCTCTTGAACAGTGTCATAGAGGTGCTCTGTTTCACATGAATTGGTAGCCTGTACCAAAGATGTGGCAGTTGCTGGGAGATAAATCTGTCCCTCCAGCATGTCCTATTTAAGTCACAGGCCATATTTAAGTCATTGGAACAGGTAGCCCTAGACCCATTTGATTTGAGGATATGCACAGAGAAACAAAAGCTAAAGGCAATCAAAACCACCATAGAATTTATTCTCTTTAAAAATCTTATATATACACAATTAATGATTAATAATAACACCTATTACACACCAATTGTTCTAAATAGATTTGATCCTAATGTCTGCTCATCCTGCCCGTGCTGTTCTTATCCACATGCTGACCTCATATATGTGTTATGGTTCTCTCTTAAAACATGCCTAGAAAAAATGGGTTATCAGAAATACACACTGTCTTGGGAGCTAGCTATACTACACATATCCGATCTCAAGTTACCTAAATTAAAGCAACATGTAATAATTACACTTTGTCACTTGTTAAGTTATACATCACTAAAAACTGGGTAATCGTTCTAAACTCTGTTGGAAGGGATTTAGAGATATGGCATTTAATCACATATCATCACAAAAACTTATTACAAATGGTCTTAGGAAGAGAGCATATTACCAGAAATTCTGGAAAATTCTACTTGACCAGATTCTAAATGGTTAGTCAAACTGAATGTTCAGAAGATTGAGGAAAACTGTTTTTTCTCTTTTTTCTTTCTTTCTGTTCTTCTTGATATATGGAGGTTCAGTATTTTTCCTTAAGGTTCTTCCCTATTCCAAGATATAATGGTAGCACACTTGTAAATACTGAATATAGTCCAGTCTGGCTATATTTTCTGTTTTCTCTTGTACCTCAGATGGTACTGGTATTTTACACACTCATGGAAGCTATTGTAAGTTGACAAGCATATTCAAAGTCATATCCAATGTTTTCTTACTCTGCAATTGTTTTGGTTTTTGTAAAAACAATAAAAATCTTATTTGAAAAAAAAAGAGAGATTTAACTGGTAAACTGAAATAGCAGTGACAGTTTTGGAGGTGTAGTACAAAACAGTGTTAGTGAAGCAAGAGATGAGTCATAATATGAAGCTTTCAGTTTATTGTTCAGTCTATGTTCACATCCTTAACAAAAAAGATACCAACTAATTCAAATATGACCACAAGATCCAGGACACAAACCAGTTGAGAATATTACTGTAAAAATATTAATTTATTCACACTGAAGTAGCCAAATAAAAATAAAATATAAAAACAATGTTAGTAAACCAATGTAACTCAAGCACTTTCGTCTCTGACCATTCAGACATTATCAAGATAAAAATCACTGCATCAACAAAAGGGAAAGGGGTCATTTTAAGGCCAATTTATCCAAAAATCACAGATAATTGGTTGATGATTCCCAGTTTACCCATGTGGTTGACCACCAAACAACTAATGTGAATTTAAGTATTAATGAAGGTTCTGTGGTGCAAAATGAGTTGAAGAATGTTAACTTTCAGTCTGCTTTCATTACATCATATAACAAGTCTAGCAGGCAGATTGCTGATATTCTGCAGGAGAACTGGGTGATTGTGTCTACATGTAATGACATTAGACAATGCGTAGGAGAAAACCCACTATTGTATATAGGAAAGGTCGGTGTCTCAAAAACATCTTTGAGACACGTTTTAGGGGACCCCAAATGGGTTATATGAGAAAGTGTGGTGCTAGTAACTATTGTGCTTATATATTGGAGGGATCGTCCTTTAACATCAAAGGGGTTACAGTAAAATTGAATAGGAAATGTTCATGCCAGACAGATGAAGTGGTGTATTGTGCTTTCTGTACAGTTTGTCCCAGATTTTATATAGGGAAATCTGAGAGAAAGTTAAAATGTCATATTTATGAACATTTAAAGGACATTAGACTTAAGAAGGACACTAGTAGGCCACGGTGGTGCAGGGGTTAGCATTGGTGGCTCACAGCAAGAGGTTCACTGGTTTGATTCTCGGCTGGAGCACCTTCTGTGTGAAGTCTGCATGTCCTCCCCACAGTCAAGTGACATTTAAGACATGCAGGTAGGTGCGTGCATGAATGGGTGTGCCTTCTTTGAAGCTTGGGTGTCAGGCTGGCACCTTGGCATTGTAAAAATCCACTGCCAATAATTAGCAGACCGGAGTTCTGCTGTGACAACCCCTAACTGGGAAAAGCCGAAAGACATTCATTTTTAGACTTAAGCAGGATGTTTTGGCTAAACACTGTAACAAGTTTGGACAGTCATTCAAGTTCACTATCATTAACCCTTTTGAGGTAAATTTGAGAGGGGAACCTTGGCCCTTACAACTGGAAAAACAGGAAGCCTTATGGCAATTGAGAACTAATGCCACTCAATGGCCAGGCATCAATGACTCCTTTTCTATAACCTGTTTTTTTAAATTAAAAGCATTAGAAAGGTAATGTCACTATCTAGTGTTTGTGTCTTATGTAGTTCTTCTGCCATTATACACACACACACACACACACACACACACACACACACACACACACACACACACACATATATATATATGATTCTACTTGGATAGTATTTCATTGCATCTTTTCATAATTTGTATTAGGTTTTTGAATAATGTGCTGGATTGTTTTTATATCCTTATAGGTTTTTAGGTTCATACACTGATACTAGGCTAGGGCCTATACAAGCCTAGCCATAACACTTCCCTGGCTATTTCTTCCCACACTATTTACTTCCCTGGACCCCTGTCTAGCAGGGTGACTGACGTGATCCCCGGGGTGAATTTCCTTTCTCACATCCAATTGTCAAGTTTTCTTTTGAAGAGGGCCAAAGAGGTGCTCTGCTTGACATGTATGGGCAGTCTAGTCCAGAGTCTGGGGAGTTTCTGGGTCAAGAAACTATCCCTCCAGCATGTTTTGTTTATTGTGATGACAAGGTTTAGATCCCTGGAGCATGTGGCTCTGAGGGACTGGGATTTCTTTAAATATAGCATGTCCAACAGCTCTGGGTTTGACATGCCCTTGTACGTTAAGCAGAGATCACCTCTGAATAGATGATATGCGACAGAGTATAGCTGGAGTTTTTTAAGGCGGTCAGCATAGGGCATCTCCCTCCAGCATGTTTTGTTTATTGTGATGACAAGGTTTAGATCCCTGGAGCATGTGGCTCTGAGGGACTGGGATTTCTTTAAATATAGCATGTCCAACAGCTCTGGGTTTGACATGCCCTTGTACGTTAAGCAGAGATCACCTCTGAATAGATGATATGCGACAGAGTATAGCTGGAGTTTTTTAAGGCGGTCAGCATAGGGCATCTGCTTTAGGCCTGTGATTCTTTTAGTGAGGTATTTCTGCGGCCTTTCCAGTTGTTGCAGATTTCTTGAGAGGTACATACCAAATGGTGTGTTGTATTCTATAATGGGTCTAATGAGGGATGAGTACAGTGGGACAATGACCTCCTTTTTCCTTGATGAAAAGCCCTTAGTGATGATGTGTGCCACCTAGAAGGATTTCTTGACTGTTGTGGCGATGTGGTTATCAAAGGTGAGACCACTGTCCAGCTGTGTCCCCAAGTCTCTTATCATACTTTCGGTGTTTAGTGTACTGCCACCTATGTGGTAACTCATGGGTACATGTTTTTTCCCAAAGGGGATAACTATACATTTTTTGGCATTGAGCTTGAGCTCATGGCTCTGGCACCAAGCATCTGTTTCTCTAAGGTCCTTTTGTAGATTATCCACATCATTTGGGGATTCAATAATGGCTCCCAGTTTGCAGTCATCTGCAAACTTTGTTAGCCAGAGTCCCTTAGTGTTGGCCTGTACTTCAGAGAAGTAGATGCCAAACAACAGAGGTCCCAGGACTGAACCCTGAGGTACTCCACTTGTCACTTGTCTGGAGCTGGATTTGGAGTTAGCTACTTTTAAAGTGTGGTTTCTGTCAGTAAGCCAGTTGGCAACCCATCGAGTGACGTAGGGATTAATGCCCAGCTTAGTAAGTCTATCTATGATTCCAGAGTGGGGGATGGTGCCAAATGCCTTGGCAAGGTCCAGTTAGGCTATGTGGATTGCCTTACCCTTGTCCACGGCTCTGGAGACTGATTCAAAGAAGTCAATCAAGTTCAGGAGACAAGATCGGCCCTTCACAAACCCAAACTGGGTGGGGTCCAGTGTTTAAAGGTTGCCAATGTCTTTGTTTATAGGTTCCATGATAATATGTTCCATGGTCTTACAGATCAGGCTCATCAGACTGATGGGGCGGTAGTTCCCAGGATCCAAGGTGGATCCCCCCCTTGTAGAGTAAGATAACTGTAGATGTGCGCCACTCAGTGGGTATGAAGCCTGAGGTGAGGCTATGATTAAACATGAAACTTAGGTGAGGTGCCAGTTCATATTGTAGTTCATGTAATACACAGCCCGAGATGTCATCTGGTACCATGGATGCTGTATTCTTAGCTTTGGAGAGTGTGTTCTTTTACCTGTGTGGCTGTTAGTACCAGAATTTGGCAATCTTCCAGTATTGAGATGGGCCGTTTAGGGGGTGAGAGGGGGGTGAAGTTGGCACTGAATTGATCTGCCAGGATACTGGCAATATCCTTGGGATCAGTATATTTAATGCCGTTCTGTTGTAGCTCAAAGCAGATCTGATCATTGCCATTTAGATTCTTGACATAGTTATAGAATGCCATGTGGTTGTCTTTGGAATCTTTGGCAATTTTATTTTCATAACTAGCTTTGGAGGATTTTATGAGGGATCTCAGCTTCTTACTGAGGCTGGTAAAGGAGTTTTTTGCATCCTGGGATTTTCCTCTTTTCTGCAACAGTTTCTTCCTTTTGTTGTAAAGTTTGTTTATGGCAGGGGACCACCAGATTGGCTTCTTTTTTTTGGAGGAGAGCATCTTGGTTCTATTTGGGATGGTACTATTCATGCATGAGTGGATGTGCTCATACAGTGCCTTAGTGTAGGATTCAGCAGTCGAACTTTCAGTTCCCACATGCATGGGTGTCATGAAGTTTGTCACTTCTGACTTGAGTAGCATGAAGTTGGCTTTGGAGAAGTTTTTTTATGGAGGTTTCTTTACTGGGGGGTGGGGGTGGGATGTGGATGTTAAGGGTGATTAGCTTATGGTCAGACCTGACCAACAAGGTGTTGACCATAGGTGTGGAGCTTTGATTTCCTATGTTGGTAATGACCAGGTCTAGGATATCGGAGCCTCTGGTGGGATAATGGATTAGTTGATCCAGGGCATTGGAATTTATGAATTCCAAGAACTGTTGGGCAAAGGTGTTGGTACATGAGTAGTTTTCCCAGTTAATGGCAGGGTAGTTGAAATAACCCAGTATTAGGGTGTTTGGTTGTATCTTAATATTTTCCAGTATGTTTAGAAAGGTGTAGTGAGAATTTTGGGGCATGGTGGGGAATCTGTAGCAAGCTAAAATTTGGATTGCAGTCCTACCTAGTGTTAGTTGCACCTGGAGAAGTTCAGATGCACTGTGTTGGGCAACTAGCCTGGTGGTGTGAATATCTTTGGTGAATATGGACAATCCTCCACCTTTAGTGTTTCGATCCTGGTTTGGTGGTCAAAAAGTGTGGTAAGAGTTGTAGCCTGGTATTGCAGAGGTGCCCTCTGGAGCCTTGAACCTGGTCTCAGTTACTGCACAGATATCTATGTTCTCCATTTTTAGGAGTGCCTCAAGAGAGTGCATTTTGAGGTTCAGACATCTAGCATTGAGTAGCATTACCTTCAGAATTTGCATGCTTGTACCTGTTATGGTGGTGGTTTTGTCCTTTGAACTTTGCCTAAAAAAGGCACTATAGGTGTGGCAAGAGCCTTAGCCAGTAACTTGAATCCCAGGGGTGAAAGGTGCATACCATCTCTAGCAAATCATTGTGGTCTGTCGATCATGTCGTCCCAGCAGACAGATACTGGATCCCCTTTGAATGACATCAGAAGCTTAGCCAATTGTTGGTCAATCATTTTGTCCTTTTATTGTGGTATCATTCTGGGCAAAGGCAGGATGCTACTCAGGGCTAGGGTCATACCTGCCTGGGTCACATGATCCAAGTGCTCTTCCATGTCTCTTTTCAGGTAGTCCAGGGAGGTACGTCTCAAGTCAGTCACTCCAACATGGATATGACAGAGTCATATTTGTACTTGTTGTGGAGTGACTTGAGTGCATGCGTTATGTGGCGGATCCTAGCACCCGACAGGCAGCTGACTTTAATTTTCTCCTTGTTCAGCCTGGTGAGTGGGACATCAGTGTGGTTGATTAAGCAAAGGAGTGTGTCATACATTATTTAATGGAGTCCTTTTACAGTGATTTTTATCTTGATAAAGTCTCTGAATGGTCAGATATGAAAGCACTTGAGTTACACTGCCTTGGTAATATTATTTTTATATTTTATTTCTATTTGGCTACATTGTGAATAAATTAATATTTTTAAAGTAATATTCTCAACTGGTTTGTGTCCTGGATCCTGTGGTGGTATTTGAATATGTTCACATCCTCACTTTTGCTTATGAGTTTTGGATAGTGATCAACATGACAGGTTTCAGATAGATACGAGTAGCAGAAATTATTATTATTTTATTTAGTTATTATTATTTTTTGGAGGGAATAGCTGGGCTCACTGTAAATGAGCATGAGTAGATCTGCAGTCCAGAAGGACTTCAGAGTATGACCACTTTTCAAATATGTTAAAACTTTTTTTGAGGTGGTTTGGCTACTTTGTGAGAGTACTGCCTGGCTTCCTCAAACAAGTGGTTTCCAGGTGTATCCCATGGAGAGGCAGTCCAAGGGTAGATCCATAACACATTGTAAAAATTATATCTCTAAGCTTGACTGTGAACACCTGGGGACTCCACATGATGAGATAGAGACTGTTGTTTGGAAGAGGGAAGTCTGCTACCTTTACTAGGGCAAGTTGTTCAGAAAATGTTGATGTTGGTGATAAATATTTATTTGCTAGCAAGGAAATTGAACACAGACAAGGTTACAAAAAGAATGGGAGTCTTAAAACATACATGGTCAATTAAAAGCAGTTTATCAATTATCATGTTTGTGGGAGATAGGAGAAAAGTAAACTACTGAACAAAATCCAATCCAAACTGTCAAGAAGCAGTTATGCACAGATCAGGCCTGAATTCCAAAACTGTGAGCCATAAACCTTAACTACTTACCATCCTACAGCTGATGGCCTAATAACGCTAGTAAAATTATTCTC
Organism: Protopterus annectens; assembly: GCF_019279795.1. NCBI lineage: Eukaryota > Metazoa > Chordata > Ceratodontiformes > Protopteridae > Protopterus > Protopterus annectens. Next base: position 184,519,967 of record NC_056750.1, on the reverse strand, counting down.
TTTTTCTAAAAATTCATTTAAACAATAGATTGTCAGAGTGTGGGAATAAAAAATACTTGTATCAGCCAGTAAACCATGTATTTTCACTTTGAAACTAAAATATTACTCCATAATAGCATACATAAAGGTTGTTATAGAATTATTAACTTATATTTCACAACTGTTAAGTGCTCTGTTAAGTGAACTGTCGATTACAGAAAGGTTTTCCAAATGGATTGTTGTACACTATAGTTTGGACAAAGCCAGATACTGTTTTTCTTGACTACATGGTACAATGTGCAGACTTATATTTTTATACTATTCACCATGTAAACTCAATCCTTATTACATTAATCTTCTCAGCTCCTGCATCTCTCCAGCTTATCATTGTAGGGCCTTGTGGTTTTACTACATTGCAGAATATCTATGCGAGAATTATGCTGGCATGCGGAGGATAACAGTCAGTTACTACTAGCCATCCTTGTTGTGTAACAGTCTGTCAGACACTGGATTATCATAGCTGTTTAGAACATATACTACACCTTTAGGTATCAGTAAAAATCACACCGCTACTCCACATCTATATCAAATATAAAAATAATTTTTTACAATATTTAAAGTTGTTTGTAAAGGCATTTTCAGTATTTGAATCACCACCAAATAAATAAGTTCTTATAAAAAGAATGCTATTAATTTCAAAAACAGATAGTCATGCTGCATCAAATTAGCAAAAGTAACTTGTTTCTGGCATTGAAACAGAGGTTTAGCTTCTCTTGCTTGCTCCCAAACTTGAAATACTTTACCCTCTAAAACCCACAAGAAAGTGTCAGTTATACTTATTGCTCATTTACAGAGTGTAAACTGTTTAAACTGAAGAAATGAACAGAGGTTTTGACAGCAAATAAGGATATAAATCACATAACCCACACATCATTCTACTTTACATAGAAGATGCAAATCAGTTAACTACTACTTTATTTTATCCATACATTCTCAAAAGCTTATGTTTACATTTTCTCTTGTATTCTTGAATTCCATTGTTTAAATCTATACTATCCATTCAGGAAATATATTGCAGCTATTCACAATCTTCTCAGTGAAACAATGCTGTCTCCTATCTTTCCTTAATCAGTCTATGTTGTATCATCAAAAAATATAATTTTGGACGCTATGAAGTACTTTCAGGTATAGTCTCTATCACACCTATAATCTGCTTCCTTTCTTTCAGTCTATACATCTTCTGCCAACCTCTAAGCCAGGCCTTACACAATTGCTATCACAATCCTCTGCATACTTTATCTCAAACCATTCAGTGTTGTTTTGTGATTTATTGTGTAAGTGCTTTTTAGTAGAAGTGTTATTTATTTATTTATTTTTCCCCAGTTTGATGACCGGGGAGGTCCACTGGGCTCAAGGAGCCCATTTTCAGTGGATGCCCGGGGAGAAAAGCTCCATAGTACATAGTAGAAATAGTACCAATTAAGCAAATTGTAATATTATATAGAAAACTAAGCAAAGTAAAACAGAAAAATGTACAATACATATTTACATGCTTACAGATTAGAGAACAAGTAGTACAAAGTAAAATTGTACAGATGTTTTAAATAATCTGTGGATGGTATAAAAGTAACATTTGTAAGAAGGCAGTAAATAAGATTAATCCTTTAAAAGGTGAAGGTAAAGGTGTAAGGTACCTTACATGTGATGAATGTATTTTACTTTATATTTTTTAGGTACACTTTAGTGCTCCCAAGGAGCATAGCTAGCAGATCTCCCCTACTAGATATTCCTACGTAACAGACCCAAAAGCAAATTCAGACATCATGCTGGCACTACTCAATGCCAGGATTCTAAATAATAAGATGCCAGACAATGAGGCTGTCCTACAACTTGAACACGTTTATATCCATGTTGTTACTGAAACAGCTATGGGGCAGTATCTGTATTTGTTAGAAACACCATTACTTAACATCAAATTATCCATGGCCTTAACTTGGAGCTCCTGGATATCTAACTCATCCTAAAGAAATCCAATTACTTCCTTCTTGCTGGGGGACTTCAATTACCCAAACATTGATTGGGACAATTGCACCTCTTAAAATAGTTATGTTCAGCATTTCCCAGAATTTGTTAATACCAATTCACCAGAGCAAATTGTAAAGCTACTTACTAGAGGCTTTAACATCCTTCACCTGGTCCTTACCTACCTAGCCCCACCTGTACCCCACCCCACATCTCCACATCCCTTGTTAAATCTGACTACATATTGTCCATCCTCTCTGTCAGGCTTAGCTGTCCTACCCCATCAGCAAATGAGATCATCTTTAGGGATTTCTATGGAAAACCTACTTCATCTTTTAGAAGATATCTGTAAAATTCTCAACAACCCCTTATAAGTAGATCCAGCTAAGAGGGATGTCATATTCATGACTTAGTTTCACCACCACCTAAATAGCTACATAGAAAAAATTAGTATCTATCTGCCCTAAATATAATAGTAAATTGAACAATAACCTCTTTGTTTGAGTTCACGCAATAAATAAATAAATTGTATAACAAAAGAAAGAAAATTATGAAAAATTGATAGAAATTCCTATTCCCCTCCCTCAAGTCTACACTGAAACATGGGAGCAAAGAAACTCAAAATCATTATTAGAAAATGTAAAGCAACATGCAAATATAAGGTTGCCTCAGATACCAAAGGAAACAACAAATCATCCTTCAGCTATGTCAGAAAATTAAAGAATAATGTCCAACAATGTATTGAGATCATCCATAATAATATCACCCTTTGATCCCAAGGATATAGAACCTATATTATCAAACAAATGTAGTGCTAACTTTATACCATCTACCTACATTGCTGCCCCTATTGTCCCTTACAATTTATTTGCCCTTGAAACCACCTTGGAATAAATGTTAGAATCCCTCTCAAAAGCTAAAAATAATATTGCCATGTGACCAGAAACCTATATGGGCTACTACTTAAACTGTTCAACCTCAGCCTGTCTACAGGGTTTCAGCCTCATGCCTTTAAAACAGCCCCTGTGACTCCTTTACACAAGGGATGCCCTTCTACAGACCCAGGTAATTATAGGCCCATCAGCCTCAAAAACTTTATTTGAAAAGCCTTGGAAAATATCCAAGTAGAACTTCTTTATGCAACTATAGACAATGTAACTGAACTAAACTTTACTCAGGTTAATTTTGTGAAGGACAGGTCCTGCATCCTGAACCTAATAAGCTTATTTGAAAAGGTTAACAAGACTATGGATAATGGTCACTCTGTGTATACTGCTTATCTTTAACTGGCCAAGGCTTTGATACTATTCACTATGCTGGAATCATTGAAAAAGTAAGCAAACTTAATATAAACCCTTACATTGTTAGCTGAATTGCTAATTGGCTATCCTATCCTTGGCTAGACTACGAAAGTTGCTTGCACACTCTTAATGTAAAATTGTAATATGTGAGGTGCCATATAGAACTATGCAAGGCCTTCTCCTGTTTCTCATTCATTTTGCAGACATCCAAGCCAATATCCAAGACGTTTGGTTCTTAGGTTTACAGGAACTTATTAGGATTTGATCCATTAGGAACCTTAGAAGCCTAGCTATGCATTCCTAAGTAGTGTTTAGCACTTATATTATAAGTATGAATAAGCTAGGGCCCTGTATTTTAATTATAGTTGTTGTACTACATGTACAGGTCTTCTTAGTTTTATCTCAGTACTTTTTTCCAGATTTGTCCAAAGCTTTTAATATGGTATCTCACCAGACATTACTTCAAAAACTAGCTTCTGAGGGGTACATGAAATTTCACAATCTTGGTTTTCCAGCTACCTTTCATATAGGCAACAGAGAACAAAATGGCAACATGACATATACGCTTTCCTTTCTATTTCAGTAGGTGTCCCTCAATGATCATTTATAAGTTCCTCTGTTATTCAATATTTTCATTAATGATCTACTCCTAGCTTCTAAGCATGCCACCATCTCTCAGTATGTAGACAACTCAACAACCATCTGCTCTGCTAAAAGCATAGATAAATTAAACAACTCACTATAGAGGTTCTCTCCATCACAGAGGCCTGGCTCTCTAATACACAGCTGCTCCTCAACCCCCAAAAGAAAACATGATACTGTTTATCCAAAACTTTCAAATGACTACAAAATATAATTTCAAAATCATTTCATCTATCACTTCCAATATAGAGCTAGTAAGTCAATCTAAGCCAATAGGAATCACTATTGGTGAAAGCTTAAAATTTGATCATCACATAAATCAAGTGGTAAAAAGTGCCCACCGAAAGCTATGTGACTTTGTAGAATCAAACAATATCTCTTAGGGTAACGCCATTAAAATTCTCACCCATTTACTACTTTATGCGGCTCTCATCTTGATTAACATACAGTTCACTCAGCTCTCATTCTTAGAACAGTGCTATAATAAGGTGGCTAAATTTGTCAGCAATCATTATTAAAGGACACATCATTGTCTGTCCCTTAAAAAATTCAGTCGCCAGAGATAAGGCATTACCCTACACTTTCCTAAATAGTCACTCCCCAAAAATTCATCTATTATCCAGACAAATACTTTAGTTTGAGAAATATTCTCCAACATTATAACCACAGTAGAGAGCGAAGTAGAGAACAGATATCAACTGACAAAATATTATCAGGTTACAAAAGCTTTCAAATGATTACAAAATATAATTTCAAGCTGGTTTTAAAATTTATAATTTTTAAGCTGGTGACTCTTTGCATTTCTCTTTCCTGGTTAAAATTTGGAACTTCCTTCTTCTCACATTAAGAAACACTAAACACCAACTCTTTTAAAGCACATACAAGAGACAACCTAAAAGATACCCAACTCTTTACATGCACAACTACTGGATGAGAAATGTCCTGCTCCTTACTTTCTTCTATTCTTTCCAAGCACGGTATCCTCAGTTATTTGTTCAAATTCTCCTCCTTGTCCCCTGCTTCTTCCTCTTCTTCTTTCTACCTGTCCTAAAACACTCACTCTCACCTCTTTCTGCTAATCCTCTGTTTCCTTCTTTTCCTTCCACCAATTTAATTTCCAATTATGCTGCTATTAATTAATGATACTCTATTTAAATTTTGTAAATTTGTTGTTTATTTGTATACCTCTGCTTACTATATTCCTTCTATAATGTTATAATTTTTCTGTAGCTTTTCTCCCCTGACCTCCACTGAAAAGGGGTAGCAGACTATCCTGGTAAATAAATGCAATAACGAACTAAATAAATAAATAAAATAAAATAAAAAAATAAGAATAGCCCAGAGCTGGGTAGACATTTATATGCTACCACTATCCATAAGAGACAAAATTCCAAACTAGGGGTGAACGTGCAGTTTTCTATCTATTCATCCAGATTACACTTGAATAGAGTGAGAGACCTGCCTTGCTTTATGTCGTGAGGATAAGAATTTAACAGAAGTAAGATTCCCTGAGACACATATCTAACCCTCCAAAATAAAATATTATATTCTATTTCTATGTAAGATTTCCTGAGCAGGTGTTTATGCCACCACTGAGCTTGTGGATGTGCAGTAGGTCTGAAAGGATGGGTCAGCGTTTTTTTTCCCTAAGTTGCCTTTAGCATATAGAGAACAGGGACGGGGCTTGAGATGGTCAGTGTAACGTTTATGATTTTGGCCATTGATTTTCTTGCTGAAAATCACTGTGGTTATTCAAGTAGTATCAAATGTTTGGACAGGTACATACCAAAGGGGACATTATACTAAATGATTGACCTAGTAAGTGTTGAATACAGTGAAATGATCACATCCCTTGACCTGGATGCCATATCCTTGTTAATAAATTATGCAATGATAATGACCTTCTTACAATATGCAGACACATAGTGATCAAAGAACAGATCATTATCTACATAGTTTCCCAGGTCCTTAACTAGTGGATCAATTTTCAGGGATGTCTTGTTGATGTAATGTTTCATTGGGTGTCATGCTTACTGAGGGATACCATTGCAAATTTTTTGCATTTAGTTTTAGGCCATGGCTTTTGCACAAGGTTTTTGTTTGGGAAAGATCCTCTTGGAGGATCTTGGTATCTTCTGGAGAGCTTATGATCGCATCACTTTTACAGTCATCTGCAAACTTGGTCAGTCATAAACCCTTAACATTAGCTTTAACCTCTGAAAAGTAAATGCCAAAGAGGGATGACCTTAACACTGCACCCTAATGTATACTGCATGTATACTCCTGGTCTTTTGGAGGAGGTAGAAACACCCACCGTAATTTCCTGGGTTTCTGTTAGTGAGCCAGGTTTCTATCCAATGTGTTACATAGGGATATGAATTTAGCTAGCTGAATTTTTCAATTACATGGCATGGTGTTGACTGCCTTTGTGAGGTCAAGATATGCAATGCATACCAATTTTCTTTCATCCATTTTTTCTGTAACTTTCTCAAAGAAATCAGCTTGGTTAAGTAGATATGATCTTCCCTTGACAACAATAAACTGGCTTGGGTCAATAGTTTGTAGGTTGTCAATGTCCTTATTTATTAATTCCAAAAATATCCTTTTCATGGCCCTGGAGATAAGGCTGATCAGACTTGTTAGTCTATAGTTACCCAAGTCCATTGAAGATCCACTTTTTTGCAGGATGATGACTGATGCTGCCCTCCATTCATCCACCAAAAATCCTTCTTGCAGGTTGATAGTGAGTAGGCTCTGTAGGGGATTTGACAGGTCATGTTTCAGGCTGTCCAGAAGGCATTCTGAAAGGTTATCTGGCCCCATAGAAGCAGTGTCCTTGGCCTTGGATAGTGCTATGAGGACTTGTTCTTGGAAGATTGAAGGGGGGGGTTGTGGATGCTGGTTTGTTGTGTGTCAGGGGAACGTTAAAGCTAAATTTATCCACTAGTAGATTGACTATTTCCTCTGGGTCTGCGTATGTGCTATAAGTTACTATTATTTCTGTCCAGTGCTATTTTTTTGAGGTTTCTAATATAAGTAAAGAAGGCTCTTAGCTTGTCTATTGCCTGGGTGGCTATTTTCACCTCATGTCTTGTTTTGGTTGATTTGATAAGGGTCTGGAGTTACTTGTTAAGTTTAGCAAGACTGTTTTTGGCATCTGGAGAGTTGCATTTATTTCTACAGGCAACAAGCTCACCCCCTTTTATTGCAGACCATGTTTATATTTCAGTTTCCCTGTAGAGGTTTATGTTTAAATTTGGCTCTGCATTTCCATTGGAGGGGGACGGATGCAATTATGCACCTAATTATATGTGCCTAGAATTTTGTAGTAAAGGATTCCACATATGCAGAAAGGTCACCAGGTTTGAAAGTGATGCTGAATTTAGCTGGATAATCACCTAGATATAATAAAAAGCTAATGCTTTAGTATATTTTCTGAAGAGCAAGGTATTGGAGGATACTTCTGATTTTAATTTTATGGTGAATGCGACTAATTTATGGACTAATTTGACTTGGGAGGAAGTTACAACTGATAGGGAATGGAGCTGCCCCATACTGGTGAGAGACAAGTCTGGGATTTTGATGACCCTACTTCAAGTGCAGACTAGCTGGTTCAGTGACGTTATATTTATGAAATCCAGAAATCTCTAGTCATACATGTTTGGGGATATATGTCTACCAATTGCAGGAAGAGTAGTTGAAGTCCCTTAGAAGAATTGTGTTTGGCTCAATGCTTCAGACTCCCTACCCTGGAAAGCATCAATATATGCACCGTCATCATGGAGATCTGAATGAAGGTAATTGAGACAATCCAATCAATGCAATGTTTCAACACCTACTCTGCATTCAGACCCACTGTACTAGATGAAGGTACTACAGGTGGTGTTGCCACTATTTGTAAAGCAAAATTTCACCTCCAGGCACATTCGACAGAAAACAAACTGGAACTCCTCCAAAAGCCCCTTATCACATCATGGACGTCAGTGACGTTATATTTATGAAATCCAGAAATCTCTAGTCATACATGTTTGGGGATATATGTCTACCAATTGCAGGAGGAGTAGTTGAAGTCCCTTAGAAGAATTGTGTTTGACTGAATGTTTCAGACTCCCTACTCTGGAAAGCATCAATATATGCACATTTGACAGAAAACAACCTGGAACTCCTATAAAAACCCCTTATCACATCATGGACAAATATAGGACCCTCTCAATTGGCCCATATCTCATAATAGACTACTAATCTACTGCTGTACCCTTCAGTGCTCTGTCATTTTCCTTCTGGGAATCTAAATGGAAGTATTTATATAGCAGGCCTGTTTTTGTCACCATTTGCTGCTGCTGTTCCCACCCGTCTATTTAGCTGTATTCTACTTACTTCAGATGTTTTGCTCTCCTGTGTTTGTAAGAATGATTTTGTCTTCCTTGCATACTGAATTGTCTATTTTTTCTCCACTGTGACTATTTCACCCTGTCTTTTCCCTTTTATCAGCCTTACGTAATGTTTATATGAGTCCTGAATAACATCTCACAGCTCATGCTGATAAACACTGAATGAGTGTTTTATATGAAAAGCAAAGTGCAATATGACACTGTAGTTCCTGAGAGTCACAAAACTTTTGCACTGCAGTCCATTTAATCAATCTCCTAATTATTGTACATTTTCTGAAAACCACTAAATTATAGATTCTGGGGTTTTTAATTCAATGAGAACAAACTACATAGTCTATGAATTGCATAATATTTTTATATTTATGTACTAGTATGCAATGCAAAATAAATATTTTGAAGATGAGTATACATGGCCAACTAGAATATTGAATAAGTTTGGTAAATATTGAGATAGTGTTTCTGTCAAAGTAGCTGTTGACTATATACAAAACTTGAGACTGATTCCTAAGAGCTCCTTTGAGGTTACCAATTATTGGGCTAAACACAGCATTGCTTCCTCTCCCATTTGGCACAGTACTCATTACTGTGTATGCACACTGAGATCTGTGAGGCTTTCTGGGAGCATTGTTTCCCATTTGTCTTTTGAAAAACAGCAGGATGCTTCTTTGTATCTCTTAGAGTTATTGCAGAGTGTTGCTGTATCTGTTAAAGAATTAATTATTGCCACATTTTGTAGTTTGCATTTTTTGTGTTTTTCTTCTGAAAATATTTCTAATTTAATAAACATTGGAATTTCTTAGGTATTTTATATTGTTCTGTGTGCTTGTAAGGTATAATCACTTACCTTCTTAAAATTTGTGCAATATATCCATTTCATAATATAGCCAACAACTAGCTCCTCATACTTTGTAACATCTAACTAATTTCCCTACCTCAGTTTCAATATAATATATTCTTTATGCATTATACAGCAAACATTACTGTCTTTTACCCAAGCATGTAGGTGGCAGCTAAGCATTTTCTGTTATTAACTAAACAAAATATCCTGCTATTCTACTAAATACTTTAGCTATCTCCCTTTCCACATACTTCTTCCATACATACTGGTAATAGTATCAGGTGTTTGTTGCAACATTTCTGTGCTGCACCTTCAAGAAGTGCCTATAAAAGACAGGTATGTGACATAACACTACTGTCACCATTATTTAGCATTGTAAGTCACTAATGCACTGCATACGTGGCAGCTATGTATTATGCCTTCAGTTTATAGATATTACAGATAAATTGCTGATGTGAGTTGTAACCAAACTATTTGTCCCCTTTGGAAATTACAAGAACAGTGTGCACTTGGCAAGTGTGCACTATAATTTCAGGTAGGCGGTACTACAGATAGGAGACAAATCTGCACTCTTATTACCATGAAAACTATTTTCCTCCTTTGCAACTAGTTCAGTGCATAGCTGTCATTTCTGCACTAGTATAGTGCATAGCTGTCACGTATGCACTAGTATAGTGCATAGGTGAAGCCAAGTGCTGTGTAAGCACAATCCCCAAAGTCAACCCATTCCTTAGCTGCATTAAGATGAACGCACTTTCAGATAATCACTTACATGCAAAGGTGGTAGGAGTATTATCAGCTACCACTAGCTATGTACATCCTATTACATCAATCATTTATTGCACTAAATAATTGGCAGTGATGCTCTGGACAAGAACTGTTCATAAAATACAGTGAATTCCTAACATTCCCACTCATCAATTAACCAACAATTCATGCTAAATTAGTTACTTGTGAACAGTTGGTTCACCCACTCTATACTAGTACTCATATTGAGCACTATAATACTGATAAATCTATGCTTATACCCCTCTATGTGCTGTTCTACCATCAACTCTGTGTGCTATGTCAGTATCCACACTGCTAACATTGCACTGCTACTCTGTTTGTGGAATATACTATTACTCATTCTGTTCACAAATTTCTATAACTTCCTATCTGTACTGTACTAGTACCCTATATCCTTCTGCTGCCCACAGTCTGCACTATACCACTACACACTTTGTATTGTACTATAACCTATTTTGTGTCCTATACCATCACCCACTCTTTGTACTGTACTATTACATATTATGTGCATTACACCATTATCCACTCTTTGTCCTGTACTCTTACCTAATCTGTGTGCTATATGACAACTAACTCATTGTACTGTACTGTTATCTAATCTATGCACTATACCACTACCCACTCTTTGTATTGTACTATTACCTATTCTGATTCTGTGCACTATATCACTACCCACTCTTTGTACTGTAATATTAACTATTCTGTGCACTATGTCACTAACCACTCTTTGTACTGTACTACTTCCTATTCGTTGCACTACAAAAGTACCCACTCTTTGTAGTGCACTATTACCTGTTCTGTGAACTACACTATTATGCATTCTTTGTAATGTACTATTACGTATTTTGTGCACTATACCACTACCCACACTTTGTACTGCACTATTACCTATGCTGTGCACTATATCACTACATACTCTTTGTACTATACTACTAATAATTCTGTGCACTACACCAGTACCCAGTCTTTGAACTTACTATTACCTATTCTGTGCAGTATACCACAATCCACTCTTTGTGCTATACTATTATATAATCTGTGCACTATACCACTACCCACACATTTTACTGTACTATTACTTATTGTGTGCACTACACCAGCACCCGCTATTTGTGCTGTAATATTACCTGTTATGTACACTACACCAGTACTCACTCTGTGTACTGTACTGTTACCTGTTCTGTGCACTATTCCAGTGCCCACTCTTTGTACTGTACTATTACATGTTCTGTGCACTATAACACTACCTATGCAATGTACTGTACTATTACATATCCTATGCACTATAACAATAACCACTCTTTGTACTATACTATTACCTATTCTGTGCACTATTCCACTAACCACTCTTTGTACCATACTGTTACCTATTCTGTGCACTATGTCAGTAGCATCTCTTTGTACTATTCTATTACCTGTTCTGTGCACTACCCAGTACCCACGCTCCATAGCATACCATTACATATTATGTGCATTATTCTACTATCCACTCTTTGTACTGTACTATTACATATTCTGTGCACTGTATAACTAGCCACTCTTTGTACTGTACTACTACCTATTGTGTGCACTATAAAACTACTCAATCTTTATACTGTACTGTTACCTGTTCTGTGCACTATACCACTATCCACTCTTACTCTTTGCACTGTTCTCTTACCTGTTCACTGCTTTATATCCCTACCCACTCTTTGCACTGTACTATTACCTCTTCACTGCTTTATATCCCTACCCACTCTTTGTACTGTACTATTACTTCTTCACTGCTTTATATCCCTACCCACTCTTTGTACTGTACTAATACCTCTTCACTGCTTTATATCCCTACCCACTCTTTGTACTCTACTCTTACCTGTTCACTGCTTTATATCCCTACCCACTCTTTGTACTGTACTCTTACCTGTTCACTGCTTTATATCCCAACCCACTTTTTGTACTGTACTATTACCTATTCTGTGCACTATACCACTACCTACTTTTGTACTGTACTATTACCTCTTCTGTGCACTTTTTCACTAGCCACTCTTTGTATTTTACTATTCCTTATTCTGAGCACTACACCACCACACCCATTCTTTCTACTGTGCTATAACATTTTTTGTACACTGTACCACTACACACTCTTTCTTCTGTACTACTACTACTATGTATTCTGTGCACTCCACTATTACCCACTCTTTGAACTATTACATATTATATGCACTATACAAATACCCACTCTTTGTACTATAATGTTAGTTGTTCTGTGCGCTATATCACTACATACTCTTTGTACTATACTACTGCATATTCTTTGCACTACACTACTACCCACTCTTTGTACTGTACTATTACCTATTCTGTACACTACACTAGTACCCACTCTTTGTACTGTACTATTACCTATTCTGTACACTATACTACTACCCACTTTTTGCACTGTACTATTACCTACACTACACTACTACCCACTCTTTGTACTGTACTATTTCCTATTCTGTACACTACACTACTACCCACTCTTTGTACTGTACTATTACCTATTCTGTACACTACACTAGTACCCACTCTTTGTACTGTACTATTACCTATTCTGTACACTACACTAGTACCCACTCTTTGTACTGTACTATTACCTATTCTGTACACTACACTAGTACCCACTCTTTGTACTGTACTATTACCTATTCTATGCACTACACTACTACCCACTCTTTGTACTGTACTATTACCTATTCTGTACACTACACTAGTACCTACTCTTTGTACTGTACTATTACCTATTCTGTACACTACACTAGTACCCACTCTTTGTACTGTACTATTACCTATTCTGTACACTACACTAGTACCCACTCTTTGTACTGTACTATTACCTATTCTGTACACTACACTAGTACCCACTCTTTGTACTGTACTATTGCCTATTCTGTACACTACACTAGTACCGACTCTTCTTACCATACTATTCCCTGTTCTGTGCATTGTTCTACAATCCACTCTTTATTATGTGCACTGTATCACTAGCCAGTCTTAGTACTGTACTAATACCTATTCTGTGCACCATAAAATTACCCACGCTTTAGGGTGTACTATTACCTATTCTGTGCACTATATCACTACCCACTCTTTGTACTGTACTATTACATATTCTGTGGACTATACCACTATCTACTTTTTGTGCTGTACTATTAACTCTTCTATGCACTTTATCACTACCCAGTCTTTGTATTGTACTATTACCTATTCGTGCAATACACCACTAATCACTCTTTCTACTGTGCTATTACCTATTCTGTCCACTATACCACTACACACTTTGTATACTGTACTAATACGTATTTTGTGCACTACACCACTACCCACTCTTTGAACTTACTATTACCTGTACTGCACATTATATCACTGCCTACTCTTTGCACTATACCATTACCTTTTCTCTGATTTATACTACTACTCACCCTCTGCAAAATACTGCTACATACTCTATGAACTTAGCTATTCCCCAACTGTGCATTATGTTACTCTCCACTCTCTTTGCTATAATGCCATTACACATTACACTATGCTCCCCACCACTCTGTGTACTATGCTATAAGCTATACTGTCCACTATGCTACTACTGCACATTAATTTGTAGTTTGTACTATGTATTCTGCGCACTAGTTTAGTACCAAACATGATCACTATTATTAATGGAAAAAAACAACAGAAACCAGAGTCCAAGTCCATAAAAACATAAGTAAATGGTTACAAAAAAGCAAATGGACTCAGGAACAGCCAGAAAATCCAGAAGAACAAATAAAACCTTGTTTATTAAAGGCAAACAGACATAAGCGCTTTCACAGTAAAACTGCTTCTTCAGATGTGTTACGTCATTAATGTGAAATCAATTAAATATAAAAAGCTCCACCCAACTAACAAATCACATATCAGGCAATATTTAAAAGCATACACCACACAAAACATTTTAATACAACTATAAATGACATAAAACACGAATCATGTAAAATCAATGAACATATATATATATATAAAAATATTTATACAAAAAAATGCTATTTAAAGAGTGGTCTAGCTTTTAAAATAGGTTTTAGGGGGGACTTTATTGTTTGAGCCATGTCCAAAATCTTCCCTCAATCGAATAATCCATTTTGCTTCTAACTGCTGTGTGATGTTTCTGATGTCCCCTCCTCGGATGTTCTCATACGCCCTGCCAATAGCCCTAAACATAAACTATGTGTGCTATCTGTCTCAATGATGTATTTTCCTAGAGCATTAGATGTGCTACATTTACCTATGTGATATATGTGTTCCTTTATCCTGTCTCTTAAGGCTCTATCCGGCTTGCCTATATAAAATTTATAGCATATTGAACAACAGCCTAATACACTATATCTGCATAATAAAAAGTAGCAGGAACATTAAAAATAAAAGTCGTATTCTGATCTGGATGTTTAAAAGTGTCTGATGTATCTATAAATTTACACACTGGACATTTACCACAAGGTATAGTTATATGCTTATTTTTTAATTTAACCATTACTTTAGGGTAGCAAATTTGCATTTTTAAAGATCTCATATTATTAAACAAAAATTTAGGTTGAGTATCCACTATTTCTTTGATTTCTTCATCTGTGATGAGTAAATGACAATATTTCTTGATAACACTTGTATACATGTTAACATTATTAGAATAATATAGGGAAACCTTTAACTTCCCTTTTTTCTATCTATATTTCCTTCATTATTTATTGTACTCCTTTCTGAAAAAATAAAGTTTCACCGTGCTGGTTCTTAACTGTATAACATTCTCTATAGCCTTATCAACTTCATATTTCTCACACCCTCTATTAGCAAAGATTTGTGTAAGGTCATTTGTTTGATCTATAAATCCTTTTCATGCACATTCAGTTTAGATGTCCTAAAATCCTGATTCTTCACAACATTTTTGAAAACATAAGAGGGATGCATACTTTCACAGAACAACAAATGACTGCAATGACAGGGTTTCTTATACAATTTAGATGTTAAACAACCTAAACTATCTACTGTAATCTCTACATTCAAAAAATTTATTTTCTCATTGGATATCACTGAAGAAAAACATAGAAAGGTAGTAGTTGTGGTGATGTATTTCTCAAAACTATGAAACTCTTTTATGGAACCTTTCCATAAAAGGCATACATCATTCACAAATCTACAATAGAAGAGAACATGTCCTTTATACGGACCTTTCAAAATGTATTCTTGTTCCCAAACAGACATAACAGCATTGGCGTAGCTATTAGCACATGATATGCCATAGCTAGGCCATTCTTTTGCCAATAAAATGTATCCTTACAAACAAATACATTGTTCTCCAAAATACATTTCAAAAGAACAGATAGCATCTCAGTCTTATCCTCATAGAAATCTGTGTATGTTCTCAAAAACTGTTTAAAACTGAGGATACCAGTATCATTCGGAATTACTGTAAATAATGATACTACACCTAAAGTAGCCAAAAACATATTCCTCTGTGGCTGATGTCTTTGGGTAAAAATAAATAAATCACTTAAGAAATGCATAGTGTCTTTTAAAATATACATATTCAAGTCCAGTATCGGTCTAAGGATCTTTTCTATGTAAATAGACAAAGGTTCCATACATCAATTGCATCCAGCAACAATTGGATGCAATGGAGGATGAGTGGAATTTTTATGTAGTTTCGGTAAGCCTTGTATCATGGGTGTTAATGGATGCTCAACAGTGAAATTGTCAAACATAGACTTATCAATAAGTTTCCTACTTAATAAATTTTTCAACATATATGCAATATTATTAATCATATATTCAATTCGTCTCTTGTGTATTTTCATATAAAAAAATGATGAAAACGGTCCGATTCACATCCAAAGAAAATTTATTGCCATAAAAATAAAATATTAAGCACTTTCATCTCTGCTTAGGAGACTTCATCAGAATACAATTAATACCATTTCCTCTTCTATTTTTATACAAATATGTAAATTAAATCATTAATTGTGTCACCAATCAGGTTCCATTTAGAGTATATTGCTCATTACCATTTAAAAAGACACATTTACCACCGCATCTTAAAATACTTTAAAAACAGTTGTTGTGCCTTTCGGCTTTTCCCGGTTAGGGGTCGCCACAGCGGAACTCCGGTCCGCTAATGATTGGTAGTTGATTCTTACGTACCAAGTTACCAGCCCTGACACACAACCTTCAATGAAGGTATGCCCATTCACGCATGTCTCCACGCAGAAGACGCTCTAGCTGAGAATCGAACTGGACAGCATCTTACTGTGAGGCGACAAAGCTAAAAACAGTAAAAACAAAAAAGAATAATTGATTTATATGTTCCAAACTTTTGTAAGAATAAATATAATGTGTTTTAAAACCATCTTTGAAATAGTTAAATAGTTTAAGTTATGTTGCTAGCCCTTTCTACCAACATAGGTGTAATAGCTACTGTTGGAAGAATTTGTTAAAGAAGAAAGAAACTGGCAGCTGAAGTTAGCAACCATGCTTCCACCAGGGCTGAATGAAACAGTATCTCCTATAAACCTGGTGCACTTGGGCATTCTGATGCAGTGTAGTAACTGCCTCATCTACATAGACAACCCTGTCCTCTTACCTCCCAACACTCAGACTTGTGAGAGATGCACTTATATCACTAAATTGGAAACTTTGCATTCTCCAGCCAAGACTGCACTAGCTGGTCAAGAGGAGAAGGTCAACACCTGCACCACACCACATGGAATACATAGCCCTCCAGAATACCCACTATCACAGCTCTCACATAAAAATACAAACCACACACCCACCTTGGTGGAGGCTCTCAACAGAAATTTACACAAACAGCAGAGACCTCAAAGACAGAAATGCACTTGACCACCACAACACGGCACAAATCACAGGACACATAGCTCACCTACACTGTGTGCCCCTCAACCTAAGCCCCTAAGGCTAAACACCTTGCCCAATACACTAATCATAGGTGACTCAATAGTGAAGCACACAGATGTCCCACTCACTAGGTTGAATAAGGAGAAGGTAACAGTCAGCTGTGTACCTGTGCCAGAATCTGACACATAACACACTCAGGTCAATCCACAACAGGTACAAGTATGACTCTGTCATTGCCCATGTGGGTGTGAATGACCTGAGACACACCTCCCTGGACTACATGAAAAGAGATATGTTGGAGCTCTCGAATTATGTGGCCCAGGTAGGTATGACACTAGCCCTGAGCAGTATCTTACTGTCACCCACAATGATACTGCAGTACAAACAAAAAATGATGGACTTCAACAATTGGCTAACTTTCTGGTGTCATTCTAAGGGGATCCAGTATCTGTCTGCTTGGGTTGACATGATTGACAGATCTCAATGCTTTGCCAGAGATGGTCTGCATCTGTCATCCCTGGGTTTCTGGGTACTGGCTAAGGCTCTTGCCACCCTCTATAATGCCTTTTTTAGGCAGTGTTCCAAAGACCAAATTACCACCATAACAGCTATAAATAAATGCAACCTGAGGGTCATGCTGCTCAACACTAGAAGTCTAAATCTCAAAATGCACTCACTCAAATCACTCCTCAAAATGGAGAACATAGACATTTGTGCTGTAACGGAGACCTGGTTTAAAGTGGCAGAAAGCACCCCTGTGCTACTCGGCTATAACTCATTCCACACCTTTTGGCCCAAAAGCATGGACCAGAGCTCCAGTGGTGGTGGTGTCTCCATATTCATAAAGGATATGCACGCCTCCAGACTAGTACCCCAGCATAATGCATCTCAGATACTTCAGGTACAACTAACATTAAGACGGCGATCCAGGTCATAACCTGCTATAGGTCCCCAAACATGTCCACAGACTCTCAATCTACATTCCTAAGCACCCTGGAATCTATCAAGATCCAACCCAACACTCTCTTACTAGGAGACTTCAACCACCCCTCCATCAATTGGTAAAACTACTCAAGCACCAATATACTAGCACAAAGCTTCCTGGAATTCAGTTCCAGTGCCCTGGACCAGCTCATTCTGACCCCCACTAGAGGAAGCAACATGCTTGACCTGGTTATTACTAATATGGGCAACCGTTGCTCTACACTAATAGTCAAACACTCCCTGGTCAGACGTGACCATAAACTAATCACCATGGAATTCCACATCTCACCTACACCACCCCACAAAGGTAACCACCTTGAAAAATTTCTCTATAGCTGACTTTGGACTCCTAAAAACAGAGGTGGCTAACATCACAGCACCCATGCCAATGGAAAATAGCTGCATGACTGCCAAATCATACACCAATGCACTGTACGATTATGTACATAAATGCATGGAACTAGCCATACCCAACAGAACCAATACACTCTCCTCCAAAAAAAGGAAGCCAATCTGGTGGTCCCCTGTCATTAATAAACTCTACAACAGAAGGAAGAAACTGTTGTAGAAAAAGGTGAACTCCAAAGACTGAAAAACCTCCCTTATTAGTCTCAACAAAAAGTTGAGATCCCTCATCAAATCCTCTAAAGCTAGCTATGAAGGCAGAATTGCGGTAGACAATAAAAACAATCACAAAGCATTCTATAGCTATATAAAGAACCTCCATGGCATTACCCAGATTTGCTCTAAGTTACTGCACAATGGTACCTTGTATGCTGAACCAACAGATATTGCCAACATACTGGCCAACAGATTTAGTGCCAACTTTATCCCTCTCTCTTGCCCTAAAGGACTAATCACAATACAGGAAGAATGCCAGGCACCCATCATTACTGCAGTGTAGGTTAAACCTGAATTGTCCAAGGCCAAGAATACAACTTTCATGGCACCTGATAATATCCCTGGCTGTGTTCTACATGAACTACAAAGTGAACTGGCACCACATCTGTGTGCCCTAATCAGTCACAGGCTCACCTCAGGCTTTGTCCCTACAGAATGGCACACTGCTGCAGTCATACCTCTCCATAAAGGGCGAGTGACTACAGACCCTGGGAATTATGGCCCCATTAGCCTGATGAGTCTGATATGTAAATCTATGGAGCACATCATCATGGACCTGATTAACAGAGATATAGGAAATCTCCAAACTCTAGACCCCACGCAATTTGGCTTTGTGAAAGCGAGATCATGCCTGCTCAACCTGGTTGACTTCTTTGAGTCAGTCACGAGGGCTGTGGATGAAGGTAAGGCAGTGCATACAGCCTTCCTCAATCTGGCCAAGGCCTTTTACACCATTCCTCAATCAGGAATTATTGATAAACTCACCAAACTAGGCATCAACCCCTATATCACTAGGTGGATTGCAAATCAGCTCACAGATAGAACACACAGTGTGAAAGTAGCAGACTCCAAGTCAGAATGCTGACCAGTCATCAGTGGAGTCCCACAGGGTTTGGTCCTGGGTCCTCTCCTGTTCAGCATCTACTTTTCATAAGTCCAGGCCAACACAAAGGGACTCTTACCAAGTTTGAAGATGACTGCAAACTGGGAGCCATTATTAACTCCCCAAGTGATGTAGACATCCTACAGAAAGGCCTCACTGAGACCAATGACTGGTGTCGAAATCATGGCCTTAACCTTAACGCCAAAAAATGCGTCGTCATCCCCTTTGGTAAAAAGTCAGTTCCCACTAATTACCGCATCAATGGGAGCCCACTGAGCACTGAAGGTGTTATAAGAGATCTGGAGATGCAGGTTGACAGCAACCTCTCCTTCGAACACCACATTGCCACTGTAGTCAGAAAGTCCTTCTATGTGGCAAATCTCATTACCAAGAGTTTTACATCCAGGAAGAAAGAGGTCATCATCTCACTCTACTCTTCCATCATTAGACCAGTCATTGAATATAATGCTCCATTTGGCATGTACCTCACTAGACACCTGCAACAGCTGGAGAGGCCACAGATGTACCTCACAAAGAGGATCCTAGACATTAAACACATGTCCTACATGTGCAGACTCAAAAAACTCCAGCTATTCTCTGTCTCATATTGCCAACTTAGAGACGATCTCTACTTGACTTACAAAGCCATGTCTGACCCAGTTCTGTTAGAAATGCTACAAATAAAGAAATCCCAATCCCTCTGCTCCACACAATCCAGAGACCTCAACCTCATTACCACAATCAGCAGAATATGCTGGATCGACAGGTTCTCACCCAGAGACTGCCCATGCTCTGGAATAGACTTCCCATACATGTCAAGCAGAACACCTCACTGTCCCTCTTCAAGACAAATCTTGATGAGTGGATGGGTAATAGAAAGTTCACCCTGGGGATCACTCCAGTGGCTCTTCTTGATAGAGGCACTGGGAACTAACGCCAGGCAGCACAATGCCAGGGCATTTCTATCAGCTAGGCTCGTAAAGGCTCTAGGGTTATTAGCCTAGTACACACCTATAAACCTATGAATAATAAAAAATGTTCATACTCCTTTCTACTATTGGATTAGAGGTAGTAGGTGCATAATCCAACTCAATAATTTCATTGGACCCTTCAGCCAGGTCCCTGGTGCAGTTAGTGAAAAATAGCAGAACAATAATAGTAATGAAAAAAAACATCAGCAGAAATCAGAGCCCAAGTCCATAAAAGCACAAGTAAATGATTCCAAAAAAGCAAATGGACTCAGGAACAGAAAGAAAATCCAGAATAACAAATAAAACCTTGTTTATTAAAGGCAAACAGACATAAGTCCTTTTGCAGTAAAACTACTTCTTCAGATGTATTATGCCATTCGTGTGAACTCAATTAAATACAAAAAGCTCCACCCAACTAACAAATCACATATCAGGCAATATTTAAAAGCATACACCACACATCTTTTTATACAAATATAAATCACATAAAACAGAAATCATGTAAAACTGGTGAATATATATATATATATATATATATATATATATATATATATATATATATATATATATATATATAAATACAAATAAAAATGCTATCTAAATAGTGGTGTAGCTTTTAACATAGGTTTTAGGGGGACTTTATCATTTAAATCATGTCCAAACTCTCCCCTCAATCAAATAATCCTTTTTGTTTCTAATTGCTCTGTGCTGTTTCTGATGTCCCCTCCTCAGATGCTCCCATACACCCTGCCAATAGCCCTAAACTTAAAGCTATGTGTGCTATCTGTCTCAATGATGTGTTTTGCTAGAGCATTAGATGTGCTACATTTACCTATGTGATATTTGTGTTCCTTTATTCTGTCTCTTAAGGCTCTATCCGTCTTGCCTATATAACATTTTAGCAGACCCATACTGGACTTGAATATATATATCTTAAAAGACACTAAGCATTTCTTAAGTGATTTATTTATTTTTGCCCAAAGACATCAGCCACAGGGGAATATGTTTTTGGCTACTTTAGGTGTAGTATCGCTATTTATAGTAATTCCGAATGATACTGGTATCCTCACTTTTAAACAGTTTTTGAGAACATACACAGATTTCTCTGAGGATAAGATTGAGATGTTATCTGTTCTTTTGAAATGCATTTTGGAGAACAATGTATTTGTTTTTAAGGATACATTTTACTGGCAAAAGAATGGTGTAGCTATGGGCATGTCATGTAATAATAGCTATGTCAACCCTGTTATGTCTGGGACAAGAATACATTTTGAAAGGTCCATATAAAGGACATGTTCTCTTCTATCGTAGATTTGTGGATGATGTATTCCTTTTATGGGAAGGTTCCATAGAAGAGTTTCATGGTTTTGAGAAATACATTGCCATAACTACCACCTTTCTATGTTTTTCTTCAATGATATCCAATGAGAAAATTATTTTTTTGGATAAACAGATTACAATAGATAGTTTAGGTTGTTTAACATCTAGATTGTATAAGAAACCCTGTCATTACAACCATTTGTTGTTCAGTGAAATTATGCATCCCTCTTATGTTTTCAAAAATGTTGTGAAGAATCAGGTTTTTAGGACATCTAGATTGAATGTGCATGAAAAGGACTTTATAGATCAAACAAATGACCTTACACAAATCATTGCTAATAGAGGGTATGAGAACCTTGAAGGTGATAAGGCTATAGAGAATGTTATACAGTTAAGAACCAGCAAGTCGAAACCTTATTTTTCAGAAAGGAGTACAATAAATAATGAGGGAACTATAGATAGAAAAAAGGGAAGTTAAAAGTTCCCCTACAGTATATTATTCTAATAATGTTAACATGCATACAAGTGTTATCAAGAAATATTGCACGTACTCACCACAGATGAAGAAATCAAAGAAATAGTGAATACTCAACCTACATTTTTGTTTAAGAATATGAGATCCTTAAAAAGGCAGCTTTGCTATCCTAAAGTCATGGATAAATTAAAAAATAAGCATATAACTATACCTTGTGGTAAATGTCCAGTGTGTAAATTTATAGTTAGTTTTGACACTTTTATACTTCCAGATCAGAATAATTTTTAATGTTCCTGCTACTTGTGATTCTGCACATATAGTGTATTTAGCTTGTTGTTCAATATGTTATAAATTTTATATAGGCAAGCTGAATAGAGCTTTAAGAGACAGGATAAAGGAACATATATATGACATAGGTAAACACAGTACATCTAATGCTCTAGCAAAACATGTCATTGAGACAGATAGCACACATAGTTTTAAGTTTAGGACTATTGGCAGGGCATATGAAAACATTCAAGGAGGGGACATCAGAAACAGCACAGAGCAGTAAGAAGCAAAATAGATTATTCGATTCAGGGGAGATTTTGGACATGGTTTAAATGATAAAGTCCCCCTAAAACCTATGTTAAAAGCTAGACCACTATTTAGATAGCGTTTTTATTTGTATATATATATATATATATATATATATATATATATATATATATATATATATACATATGTTCATCAGATTTACATGCTTCATATTTTATGTGATTTATATTTGTATGAAATTGTTTTGTGTGGTGTATGCTTTTAAATATTGCCTGACGTGATTTGTTAGTTGGGTGGAGCTTTTTGTATTTAATTGAGTTCACATGAATGGCGTAATACATCTGAAGAAGCAGTTTTACTGCGAAAGCGCTTATGTCTGTCTGTCTTTAATAAACAAGGTTTTATTCGTTATTCTGGATTTTCTGGCTGTTCCAGAGTCCATTTGCTTTTTTGGAATGATCACTATTATAATACTCCTCTCTGGATTATATTACTCACTGTATGAACTATACTAATATCTACTCTGTGCAGTACTCTAGTATCCACTAAGTACATTATTTTATATCACTAACCACTGTGTGCACTGTTTAGGCATCCATTCTGGGCATTAAATTACTGCTCATTCTGTGCACTGTAGCACTACACTCCATGTGCACTGCTCTAATATGTTTGTTAATATTTTATGGTGCTTTACTCATTTGGAGTTTTTTTGAATTGTCTGTACTATTTTTTATACTATTTTAGTAGTTTTCACTTAAGATTGCCTTACTTGATATAGCCATTCTGAGGTGTTCTGTTTTGTTTAATACTGTTTTGTATTGTTTGAAGCATTGTCTTGAGTCAATCTGCTTGTCAGAGTTGACAGGTATCACAGAATCAGTTCTGAATTATTTACATGAGCGTTAGATTGATACAGGCTTTGTGTGGTTTACAGCACTTGGGTTTAAGATTACAAATAGTTTCCATTGTTTCTTTTATTTTCTTATGTCAGATTTATTGCGTGGTGCTGTGATGAGTGCAGCTGTATGATGGTAGTGTTTCCATAGCAGGTAGTACACACAGGTATAATTCTGTATATACTACAGAAAGGATACATTCTAATAACATCAGTGAGTTACCTATCCATGACTATTTTGTATAAATTGCATGTGCTAAATTGAGTGAGCATCCTCCTAGCTGTGCTGATCTATATGGTCTGAGTGCCAGACTGAGCAATGGAGGATTATACACAATATATAAAAAGTCCAACAAACTTTCACAGCTGTAAGTTTTCCCAGCCCCGCTTTAGATCCTCACTTACTTTAAATCAAGCAATGCCAGTCATTCATAGTGCATCAACACACAAACCCTTATGCTCTTACCAGCTTTATAGCACTTGGAATCCTGAGCAAGTGCATGAACTGCCTCTTGCACACTTATAGCAATGCCCTAATAAATACAAAAGACTGTCTGTGAGAGGTGTAAAGACTTAACAGATGCAGCCCTCTCTTAACTAGCACCACGCATTGAGTTCAAAACTGTCTTACCCCCACCATCACCTATGCAACACCCACAGACTACAAACCCTAAGCCATCATGTTTACCCCCACCATCACCTATGCAACACCCACAGACTACAAACCCTACGCCATCATGTGCAGAAGCAATTAAAAATTATTTACCTAAGCTTCCAGGGATTCCAAAGACTAGGCATCAGCCTAAATCCTTTAATTTACTTGCTGCATATGACCCAGAATGAACAGCTTATATCCAACATCCAGCTCTCTCTGACACTATAGGAAATACAGACACTGACCGTGATCTTATTACTAATATGCAGAAGCCATTAAGGCAGCAAGACAAAGCTAGTTAACCTGGCAATGTACTGGTTCTAGATGATGCCATAATATGACTCACATGCTCTACTCAGCTTGCTGAACAAAGATATGGTAATGTTTAGTTGCTTCCCAGGTGCCATGATATGCAGCGTCACTAAATCTGTCAAATCCCTTTTATCCCAGGAGCACATATGATCTGATCATTACATACTTGGAAGTGAATAACTTGAGACACCCCTCTTTGGATCATATGAAGAAGGAAATAATGGAGATTTCTTAGTATGTATCTTGAAAGAGAGTGAAACTAGAACGGAGCAGTATATTTCAGGCTTTTAATTCCTACAGCTCCTTTAGACCCAGCATCAAATTGGATGTTGCAGTTGGTGGGGTGTATCTGTGTTCCTAAGAGACCTTTTCACATTCAGACTCATAATGCGAAACGATGATCTAGAATTCCTCTATATTCTTCTTACCATAAACACAACCCAGTACCATATAGTAGCCAACTACTGTGACACTGACATACTATAGGGCATATATTAACAAACTAACATTCCTCACCACTGAACCAAATACTATCCTCTTCAACTATCTTTCATTAACTGAAGAACCTACACCACCACAAGGAGGTACAAACAGACATTGCCAGATTGCATTAATGCCAATTCCTTGGAACAGCTAGTTCAAATCCCAATGAGGGTTTTTTTAAATATTTGGCCAGATTCTCATAAATAGAGCCTCCCTATGCTCAGAGTGCCCAGTTATCAAATCTGACAATCATGTAGTAAAATTTACTCTATGTTTTAGACCTGAATAACCTTGAAAATCTTCCATCTTCAGAGACTTTTCTAATGCAGGTCAACACCAGGAAACAATTAGTTATGTACTCACCATAACGATAGATGTATGTGGTCCATCTCGCCTACATTCATTACTGACAGGCTCAGAGCCAAGAATCGGCTCCGACTTGGCTGCTATAACTAGCATGAAGTCTCTAATTGGCTGGGCTAAGCCTGTATCCCAGGATGCACCACGCCCACACCCCCAGATCTTGTTTGCCACAATATAATCATTACACATACATAACCCCACAGGAACACACAGCAAGAAGAGAGAAAAAATAATATCCTCAGAAGGGTCTAAGAATATAAATTTCCTCTACGTCCACCAGGAAGGGGGAAGGTGGGTGGGTACGTAAGAATGTAGGCGAGATGGACCACATACATCTATCGTTATGGTGAGTACATAACTAATTGATGTAATGTGGTCCTATCTCACCTACATTCATTACTGACGGGACAATGTCCCTAGCACCTATATCCTGGGAGGCTCATGAGAAAACACTCCTGAGCACCGTGGACCCAAAGGAAGCCAGGCCTCTAGAAGCCACGTCCAGCTTATAATGAGAAGTAAAGGTGTGTGGGGAAGCCCAGGTGGCTGCCGCACAGATTTCATCCAAAGAGAGCCTAGCATGAAAAAACACTGAGGTAGCCACAGCCCTGGTAGAATGCATCTTAACTGGGAAAGATAGATCTCTATCGGCCGATGTGTAAATAAATGAGATACAGTCCTTAATCCACCTTGCAATAGTGCCTTTGGTCACAGGGCTACCAGTCCTGTTCTCTGAAAAGGACACAAACAACTGATCAGATTTCCTCCCTTGTTTTGTCCTGTGCAAATAAGACCTCAGTTGTCTATGTACATCCAATTGGTGAAATTTGAATTCTGCCTTGTTTAAAAAGTGTGGGAAAAACACCGGTAACTCAATGGATTGGTGAAGACAGAAGGTAGAAGAAACCTTAGGAAGAAAGGAAGGGTTGAGTCTCAAGGATACTCTATCCTTATGAAAAATCAAATAAGGAGGTTTAACAGAAAGGGCTTGAAGCTCTGATACCCTTCTGGCTGAAGTAATAGCCACCAGAAAGGCTGTCTTCCAGGACAAATATTTTAATTCACAAGTGGCTGCAGGCTCAAAGGGAGAAGAAGTTATGGCTCTAAGCACCAAGTTTAAATCCCATGGCAAAACTGGCTGTGAAACTGGGGGACGAAGTAACCAGGCTCCTTTTAGGAATGCTTTACACAGTGTATGGCCCATGAGGGAAGGCTCATATGAAACGTGAAAATTAGAAATTGCCGCCAGCTGTACCTTAATAGTGGAAGCAGTAGAACCTTGTCTGAAAAGAGTAGCCAGAAATTCTAAAACTGCTGAACAGGGGCTGTGAAGGGATCTAGGTTATGTGACTGGGCCCAGATAGCAAATCTTTTCCATTTACTGGAGTATATCTTCTTAGTGGAAGGCTTGTGGGAATAAGATAGGATATGTACCACTTCTGGTGTAAAGGAAATCTGTCTGATTAAGGACGGAAGTGGAGAAGCCAGGCAGTGAGCTTGAGGGTTCACAGGGATGGGTGGAACTGCCCTGACAGATGAGCCAATAGGTCTGGAACTGGGTCCAGAATCCAAGGACCATCCATAGTATATCTCCAGAGAACGAGGAACCAAACTTGACGGGGCCAGTGTGGTGCGATCAAGATCATTTTGCTTCCCAAGGAAATTGCCTTCTGAATCACTCGGCAGCAGAGGAAATGGAGGGAAGGCATAGAGCAGACCGGGGGGCCAATCGTGGACTAGAGCATCCCTGGGTGACTCCCCCTGAGGGGGGATCAGAGTGAAGTAATTGCTGCACTTGGCATTGAGGGGACTGACAAATAGGTCGCAGCAAGGTAGACCCCACCTGGAGAAGATCTGAGCCGCAACTCGATCGTTCAGGGACCACTCGTGAGGCATCAGAATAGCTCTGCTTAGCCTGTCTGCTATAAAATTTGACTTCCCCGGAATGTGCACTGCCACTAGAGAAGTTGGGAAGACACCGCCCAATTTCACACTCTCATGGCCTCTCTGCAAAGGGGATAGGACTTGGTTCCCCCCTGTTTGTTCAGGTACCACACGACTGACATGTTGTCGGAAAGAATTGAGATAGTGCCCTTGGGAAGAGAGCTGTGAAGTGCTTGCAATGCTAGTAGCACCGCTGTCATCTCTAGAACATTTCTATGCAAGTGTACCTCGTGTTCCTGCCACATGCCTTGGACCGTTCTGCCCAGATAATGCCCCCCCCACCCTGTCTGGGAGGCGTCCAAGGTCCCTTTGTTCAGATTGGGTGAATGAAGCCACCCACACAGATCCTGTCAGCATTGTTCTGTTATAAGAATCGGATGAGACAGAGGGAGCTCTTGAAAGGACCACTGGACCAAAAGAAGCCACTGTAGTGTCCGCATATGTAGCCTGGCCAGGGGTACTAGTAGGATGGTGGCCGCCATGGAACCTAGTAACTGAAGAACTAGTCTGGCTTGGACCTTTTTCAGAGGTAATAAGGCCAAAACTTGAGCCTGTAGCACTTTTATTCTTTCTGTAGGAAGGAAAGCCCTCATTTCTATGGAATCTAGCTCTGCACCGATAAATGCAACACATTGTGATGGCAGCAAGACAGATTTTTGCCAGTTGAAAGTAATCCCTAGGAGTTGACCCAAGTTGATGGTGGCCTCCGTGGCTCGAACAAGTAGATGCCTGGTGGGGGTGGTGAGAAGCCAGTCATCTAGGTAAGGAAACACCTGGAATCCTAGACGTCTCAGGTGAGCAGTCACCACTGCCAGGCATTTGGTAAACACCCTGGGGGCTGTGGTGAGACCAAAGGGCAGGGCTCAAAATTGGAAATGACTGGCTCCCAGCCAGAAGCGTAAGTGATTCCTGGAGGCCTTGTTTATCTTGATGTGATGATAGGCATCCTTGAGATTGATGGAGCACATCCATACTCCTTTTTCCAACAAGGGAAAAATGGTTTGAAGAGTGACCATTCGGAACTTGGTCTTCCTGATGAAGTGGCTTAAACGGCTGAGATCCAGGATGGGCCTCAAGTCCCCTGTTCTTTTGGGCACCAAAAATAACCTTGAGTAAGTTCCTGATCCGATATGGTCTGAGGGGACTGGTTGGATGACTCCTTCTAACGCTGCTTGGTCCTTTGACTGTGTGGAACATCTGGGACTCTCTTGGGTGGCGGAGGGGGTGAGATAAAGGGAATGGTGTAACCTCCGGCAATAATTCGAAGAACCCAACCTTATAAATCAAGGACTAAACAATGTCTTGAGATTGAGACAAAGTAAAGCTAAGCCTTACTTTTCTAAACATAATGTCACCAATCAGAAAAATAGATACACTTTAAACTTACAGCCCTTGAGGTTATGTTTTAGTTATGGTAGAGACATACAACATTACACTGACATTATTAATAGAAATTAGAAAATTTTAACGTCTGATACACAGATTAAAAAATACATTGGCGCTAAACCACAGTTTACTTTTAAAAATCAGAAGTCCCTACATAGACAGTTATGTTATTTTAAAGAAAACACTCATCCAAGTGGAGTCAAAGGTAGCAGACCTTGTGGTAAATGCAATTTCTGCAGGTATATAGATACTAATACATCCTTCCAACATCCAGATACACAAGAGATTTTTACTTTTAACATTAATGCTCGATGTGATTCCCTACATATAGTATATCTTGCTACATGTAATATTTGTAGCAAATTTTTTGTAGGTAAAACTGATAGAACTTTTAAAGAAAGAATCAGGGAACATGTGTATCATATAAGAAAAGGCAGTTCACATAATGCCTTAGCAAAACATATCAGTGATACCAATTCCCAACATGTATTTTCTTTTAGGGCTATAGGTAGAGTTTTTGAAAGCATACGTGGAGGTGATGTTAAGATAAAAATTGAAAATTTAGAGGCCAGATGGATCATTAGACTTAAAGCTACTATAGGTCATGGCCTGAATGAAAATATCCCTCTAAAACCAGCTCTAAGAAATAAACCCCTGCGCAGATAAAATGTTTTTAGTTACAGGTTTATATGTATTTTACTTACATCTATGTTTTTATATTTATATTGTATTTATGTATTTTGGATTTTTGCACTTTATTAGTGTTGTTTAATACAGAGCTTGTATCTTGAATATACCTTTAAGAAGTCTCTAAGCTGTATGTGCTGATTAGTATAAATAGAGGAGCTAGTACTTTGATTTGTTACACCTGAAGAAGCCTACTGGGTGAAAACGCTTGTGTCTTGTTTTTATGAACAATAAACCTTTGAAGCCTGGAGCCTTACCTCAGTGTTTTTGCTGTTCTGACAGATTTTATTTCTTTTCTGAGGTATCTGGTTGAAGTTGGAACTTTTTTACTGTTACTCATGTGTATAATCTCCACTTAAGAGGTAATGTTGTTTTCCCAGCTGATTTTAAAATATTTTCTTTGTCCTGATCACTACGATAGTTATTATTAATAGTGTAATAATAATTCCAATAATTCTCTGGGCATGAGTATGTTTCTGTTCTTATAGTTCTAAAAAAATGAAAGTTTGTTGAATAATGTTTTTTTTTGTTGAAGAATTAATTGAAAACAATGTATTAAGATAGAGGTATCTTTTTTGTAGTTGCTGTAATCATTTGTAATTTGTTGTCTATAAATAAAGTGTTTGTATGTTTAGCCACATGGATTTATCTAATTGAAATTCATTTAATATACTTTCAACACTTTTAGTCTTAAAGTCAGTTATGAGCTGAAACCAGAACATAAGTTCTTTTTGATTAAAAAAAGAAACCATATTTAAATCTGAGGTTATTAATATGCCTTGAGTAAAAGCTATGGGGAATACTAATGTGAAACACTCTTTATATCTGATATGTTTGTATATGAAATTTCTAAAAATTACTATGATATTGTGAATGTAACAAGTTGTGTAGGGAAATATTATTTGTATGGTAAAAAAATATATTTTAGAATCCATATAAATGGAATTGTTTATTATTTTTAACTTGAGAGTAGATGGTTTTGTTATTAATTGCATGGTGGATGACTCCCATAGAAATTTCCATTTAGCTAAGTAAGTAGTGTCTAAGAGTGGAGTAATCACCTTAATTATAGAAGATATGGAATAGAGATTTAGATCAGGAAAAGCAATCCCTCCATTATTCCAGCTATGTAAATGTTGATTAAGAGATACTCTTGACTTATTTGGATACCAAAAGATGTTTAATATCAGAGAGTTTATTTTGTTAATAATTTTTTTAGAAGGAAGAATTAGGATAGATTGTATAATGCATAATTATTTAGGTAAGATAGTCATTTTTATGATAGTTGACCTATCTTCTGTAGTAAATGTTATTATTTTCCAGTTAGAAATTAGATTTTGAATATTACTAAATCATTTGTCATAATTTAATTGTATAATTGTTTTTATAACTTTAGTAAGGATAATTCCCAAATAAGTGATTTGGTCTGAGATAAGGGGTTTAAGAGTATTATATATAATTTTATTATTATTATTTGAATATA
This sequence comes from Protopterus annectens, assembly GCF_019279795.1. Taxonomy (NCBI): domain Eukaryota; kingdom Metazoa; phylum Chordata; order Ceratodontiformes; family Protopteridae; genus Protopterus; species Protopterus annectens. The sequence continues at coordinate 184,489,112 of NC_056750.1, read as the reverse complement.
TGGGAAATATTTTTGTTTTATCTTCATTGAAGGACAGTCCAGAAATAGTTTGAAAAGTTTTAATAGAATTTAATAAAATAGTTATTGAAGAGTCACTACCTTTTGTAGTTATAAGGACATCATCAGTGGATAGTTGTATTTTTGATGTTGCATCCTCATCTATGTTTAGCCCTTCAATATTTTTGTCATTTCTTATAGCATTTGCCCAAGGTTCCATTATTAAACTGAACAAAAGTGGAGAAAGAAGACAACCTTGTTTAGTACTTTTTATAATGGGTATTTTGTTTGAAGTATATGTACCTATCTTTATATAAGCTAATGCTCCTTTATATAGATTTTTAAGTAAGTTTATGAAATTATTTGAAAAATTCATACATTCTAGAAATGTAAACAGATAATCCCAATCGACTGAGTCAAAAACCGCATTAATGTCCAGACTAATTAGAGTTAAAAGTTTTTTTTTTCTGTGAGACAAATCTATAAGTGCTAATATTCTTTCAATGTTATCAAATGTGCTTCTGTTAGTTACAAAACCAGTTTGGTCATCATCAATTAGAAAGGGCAAACTTTTCTTAATTCTTTCAGTGTAAATGTTCATGAACATCTTATAATCAACATTTAATAAGGATATGGGTCTGTATGATGAGCAATATTTGGGGTCTTTGTTGGATTTTAAGATTGGTGAGATGAACTTATATTTCCATGAGGGGGGAATCATAAATTCTGTCTGGGCAGTATTAAATACCTTATGAAGTATTGTAATAGCTGTTTTAGGCATGATTTTATATAGTTCAGCTATGATGCCATCATTTCTTGGTGCCTTGTTAGGTTTGAGTTTATTAATTTGAGTTATTATATCATTACATGTGATTTGCTTATCTATATTTTCTATCTGTACTTTGTTAAGTCTATTTTTGAGATTTGTATTGATGAAATGTTTATGTTGTCTTTAGATTCTATGGAATGCAAAGATTGATTGATTGTATTAAAGTGACTTCTAAATTCTTCTATTGCATCTTGTATATTATATACTTCTTTCTTTTTCTTGAATGAATATATCTCTTTGATATTATTCTGTTTGTTTAAACTTTTTGTTTTATTCTTAAGATTAGTTAAGTGTTTAGGGTTTAAAGAGTATGCTAGAAATTTATATTTTTCTAATGTAATCATAATTTTATGGTGTAGTATTTTTCTGTATGCATTAAGTTTATTTATTTCATCTTTAATATTACTGGATGTAAGTTTATCTTTGTTTTTAAGATATAGTGAGTCAAGATTGTTTTGAATAGTGTTTAGATCTTTGTCCCAGTTTTTTCTTTTATTGTGGTACCATTTGTTAATTTATATATATATATATATATATATATATATATATATATATATATATATGTGTGTGTGTGTGTCATGAGTATCAGATTCTATATTTTTGTTTGTAAAGGTTTGTATTTCTTCTTTTACAAATGTTTGAAATTCTTTCAATTTTGTAAGGTAGGCTGGTCTTTTTATGTGTATATCGGGAAACTATTTATTTTAAACTCGAATAAAATTGCATTATGGTCTGATATTGGGCATGAAGTAATTTTGTTGTATGTAAGGTCATGTAATCTTTGAGTGGAAAATAATATTCTGTCTATTCTAGAATATGACTTGTGTCTGTTAGAATAAAATGTGTATTGTAATGTGTTGGAATTTGTAAAGTCGTATATGTCCTTTAGTTGATAATTATTTATAAAATTTATTAGCTGTTTAGCTTGTGGAGTAATTTTTCTCTTTTCCAAGTTTGTTGAGCCTTTTGAATTCAGAATACAATTAACATCTCCTGCCATGATTATATTTCCTGTAGAATAAGAAACTATTTGATTTAAATGTTGTCTAATAGTATTGGCACCTATACCTGGTAGCCAATAATTATTTATTAATGTATATTTTTTTTGTTTATTCCAATTATGGCTAAACATAACAAACCTTTGCTATCTTTATAGGCATTAATTATTCTTGGTACAGGAAGTGATTTATTCCAAAGAATAGCAGCACTTCTCTTCTTTTTTTTTATATTCAGAGCTTGTAATAGCTATATATTTATTTGTGTTTAAGTATTTGATACTATCTTTTAGTAAATGCATTTCTTGTAGGAAAAGTATATTGAGCTTATGTAGGGCTAAATATTTGGACATACCGCCTCTTTTTATGGAGTTATTAAGACCATTGATATTAATGGAGATACCTTTTAATGTGGTCATATCAAACAAGTTTTTTAAAAAGATAAGTATTATAGCAAATCAATATCATGTAAATAATTTGTGTATCTCTCTCTTTTATGTTGTTTGTTCAAATTGAATATAATAAACATTAACTCATCAATGTGGGTAGTAATTATTTCATAAGCAATATCATTTAGAATGTTATATATATGAATAATGAAGGATGTCAAAAGAAATGTATTAGCAATTTTTGTTACATGTTGTTGTAAAAAAAAAAAAAAAAAAAACATCTCCCCGCCTGGAGTTAAAAACTTCTTGTCTCAATGGCATCAACCACTGAGATCAAACCTTCAGATAGTAACAACAGAATATAGCTACCACTTATTACATATATTATATAACATCAATTGAAAATTATAATGGTGAATTATATGTACGATTTTAAAGACAGAATCAGTATTTTATATTAAGGTTTGTTTATAAATCTAATTAAGATAAATTAAAAGAATTTGAATATGTTTATAAATACAAAATAAATCAAGATAATGAGTAGTCTATAGTTTGTTATTGGATGTCAGTATAACCAATTGTTTTGTATTATCAAAAATGACTTATAGGTAAGCTTTTCCAAACCAAATATCAGTCAAACTTATATAACAGAAGTTAATGTTTTCAGAACAGAAATATTGAACACTTTGTTGAATCATAAAAATTATTTAGTAACGTTCTAATCCCATAATATATGTTTCAAGTAAATATTTACAAAAACACTTATAATTTGGTATTGACTAGACATATAAGGTTCTGATATCTTAAGCTCATGTCATATGATAAAAACTGGTAATGACTGTAAAGGGTATTTAAATATAATATACATATACAATAAGACTGTAAGGGGAGACATTCATTTATTAAATACTATTATTCTAGTCTAGTTCTGTATTGTGTATATATATATATATATATATATATATATATATATATATATGTGTGTGTGTGTGTGTGTGTGTGTGTGTGTTGTTCTTGTCAGAATGCTGCATTTGATTCCTACTAAATTACAAGTTAACCTTTTCTATAATATAGATCAGGTCATGCGTCCCCTTGTTTATATCTCCTAGTACAACACAATAGCCATTAATATGTATTTTGCCATACTGAAGTGAATATATTGTAGTTAATCTACTACATCAAAGATGAGCATACAACAAGATGAGTCAGTGTTACTACAAATATAAACATCTGTAGTTCCGTTAAGGTGATATCTTATCCATTATACTATATCTATTCTTTTTGATATATTGTCATAGTATACGAAATCTTGTTACTTTTGCATTGTATTATATATGTGAGGTTGACCAGAGAATACCTAGCAAAATAATGATATAAATCCTGTGTAGTTATTTCAGTTGTGCCATAAATAAAATGATGAGACTGTATAGCTCCATTTAACCCGATGTGTCATTATTACCATTGTTATGTGTAAACAACTTCAATATCTTTTTCTTTTAGTGTGCTGGGTAACACAGTTTTAGTAACAAAGGGAATAATGCATCATTTGAAAATTATTTTGATCAAACAGTCTTATTAACTGATGTACATAAACTACTACCGTATATATTCCCCTATAAAATAGTACAGTTTAGTAAACTACTACCGTATATATTCCCCTATAAAATAGTACAGTTTAGTAAAACAAAGTATCCATCAGAATACTGTCAATAAACCTAAATGCTCACAAAGTATAGTCTTTAGTAGATGTATGTAAATTGGACTTTCTACAGCAGTATATATGTTCAAAGTTGTTCGTACCTTGTATTTATATGTATTTATTACTTTAAAGCAGTAAACCTCTTGATAAGTTTCAAACTTCACTTCTTCCTTCAGACTAGTTGCTACATATTTGTTGTCACGTTTAGTATGTTTAAATTATTATATTACATATAATCTGGTGGCATGAATTCAGTTAGATTTAAATACTGCTTACCTATGTTCATAGTCTGTGCCATGTATTCCTTTTCCTGACTTTAATTTGTTGTCCAATATGTAACTGTTACGTGTCTGTTGGTCTGCATAAAAAAAAAAAACATTGTAAAACTCTTTTTTAAAGTCCATATAAGCTGAAATAATAGTGATGCTGTTTTCCGATTAGAAAAACGAAGCCATGTTTCCTAGAGCAGTTTGTCCAGTTGCAATAACATCATTGGTAAGCTTTGTAAAGCTGTTAATGCAAAGTAAAGGCTTTTTTTGCTTTCTCACCATGAAGTGGGTGAAATCAAAAAGCATAAGCTTGCAGGTGATCTTCACGTGCTTTCGCTGATCTGAAATTGTCTCTCATGGCTAAAAGTTGTAGGAAAAGCGGGAAAAAAGGTTTGGAAGGTTTTTTCTTTACTTTTTATGTTTAGCTATTGAAGCCTGTAATGATCGCTAGCTTGAAAATGTCCCAACAGTCTGCGATCAGTCATAGCAGAGAAAATAATGTACATGTAATGTACATGTAATGTAAAGAAACTACAGCACTACTCAGTTGCTTACCACTTACTCAGAGGCGATCTATGCCTGACGTACAAAGCCATGTCAAACCCAGAATTAATGGACATGCTCCACCTCAAAAAATCAAAGTCCCTTAGAGCTACACGCTCCAGGGACTTAAACCTCAGCACAAAAATAAACAGGACATGCTGGAGAGACAGATTCATTTCCCAGAGGCTCCCCTCACTCTGGAATAGAATCCCAATTCATGTTAGGCATAGCCCCTTGCTGACCCTCTTCAAGCGAAATCTGGACGCGTGGATGGGAAATCGCAAATTCACCCCTGGGATCTCTTCTGTGTCCCTGCTAGACAGAGGCACAGTAAACTAATCTTAAAAGGGTACCTTCTGTGACCTACTTTACGGAGGCACACTAGGCTAATCTAATAGGGAGGTGGAAGCCAAATACACTCTGGCTAGGCTTATAAATGCCCTAGGGCAGATAGCCTAGTATCTACCTATGAACCTATGTCTTCACTAACAACATTCCCAAACACATATAAGAGAAAGAAACCAGCAACACTGAAGGAAAAAAAAACAACATCTTCAAGTATATACATACTGACCACCCCATCATTACTATTGTCATTAAAATTTGTGAAACATACAACACAACATTTCTACAGTATACATACACATCTATTAAGAATGAAAGCCTTTTCAAGTAACTTGCATTTTACTGTCTTAATCAAATGACCTTAAAATGAAACAAAGTATTGAACTTCACTGAAACATAGAAAAGCAGCTTAAGTCCATAACCACTCAGGGAAATATATAATATATTCCTGGGTATTATATTGTTTAGATATGTTATTGATGAATTTGTATGTAATTAACCTCTTGTTATTAAGAAGACTAAGAATGCATATGTTTCAGTTTTATTTGTTGAAGAAAACATAAAAGGATATACGCAGTTTAATACTGTATAAGAAAGGAGACATTACATGTTAACTTTTTCTTTTGTCTTTTATTTTTGTCTCCTCATTTTTATTGAATGGTTTATATTTTCTTTCCTCAACCATTACTTAACGTTTTCTACCCCTTTCATGAATATTAACAACTGTATTAATATGTTATAAGCCAATATGAGAATCAGTATTAATATAGGATAGTAAATGCAAATTATATTTACAAATATACCCTTTTTTATTTTATATATGATACAATTCTATTTGAATAATAGGTGTTGTGAATTTAATAGAATTATTAATAAGTGTTTATAAGTGATTAACTTGTATTAATAATCTTTCATATTTGAAAGACTGTAAGTAACTTTTATAAAGTTATTTTTTTTTGTTCTGTAGAAATGCAAAGCTCTTACCTTGCAAGTTGATTACAACAATATCTATAGTATCCAATAATACCATAGATCAGATGGAAATGAAAGAGAAAGAAAATAGTATTATTTATTTATTTGTTCTTTAGTCTCTTTTTGCTTTTCAGCTGATTTCCATTTAGAGTTTGTATCAATTCTTTTAAGCGAAGGGTTTGCCCACTCCATTTCTTCTATTTCTCTAGAACATTATGGTTTTTAACATAAGACAAAGCTGAATCCAGATCTTCAAATATCTTGGGTCCCTCTGGAAGGAAAATCTTCAATTTCACTGGAAAGAAAAGGTGTGTTTTGATTTGTATCTTTTTCAGTTCTTTAATCAATGGTAAAAAAAAACTTTCCTCTTATTTATGACTAGTGAAGAGAAGTCATTGTCAAAACGAATAATAGAGTATTTAAATTTTAGAGGAGATTTAGACCAAGCAGTTTTTAGAACCAGCTCTTTATCTGAGGAAGAGAGCAATTTAACAATAACTGACCTAGTTTTCTTTCTGGTGGCAGTATTTACAGCAGTTAATGACCTGTGTGCATTTTCAATGCTAAAAGACAGAGCCTCTGGTAGATCCAAAATAGTAGGTATCCATATTATTTCCTTCTACATTTTCTGGCAAACCAAATATCCTAAGATTATTTCTGCGATATCTTTTCTCAAGGTCATCAAGTTTGCTCTGTAGCAAGGTGCTTTGTTTTAGTAGAAATTCAGTGTTGTGCTCATTTTCCATTATTCTTCCATCCATGTCATTCAAGGATTCCTCAATGCTGGTTATTTGAATTTTTTGTTGCTTCAGATCTTCGTGTAGTAATACCATTTGTTTAGTGGCTTTCTCTTTAAAATTGGCTATTTTGCATTCTATTTTATCAATCTTGGAAGTTAAATCCTATATGTTGGATATTGGAGTTTGTAGTTCTCTTCTGAGATTAGCATCTTGGCTGGCTGTCTTGTTTAAGGTCAGGATGAAATCTAGTCAGATGGGAAGATATTTTCAACCCAGAATTTTGAATGGAAAATATGCCTTTAAAATATTTTTTGTAGATATTCTTGTAGATGAAGTTGAAAACTATAGAAGTATGTAGAAAAAAGATCGAAATTCCCAGTTTGAAAACAATAATCCAGTATAATAAGAAGTTGTTAAGTGGAGCTAGTAAATCCTGCTGCTACTCAGAACCCATGTAGCCATGCCCCACCCCCCACTAAACATTCTGATCAACTAGCGGACATAGAAGAATCTGTAAATGAAATTGATGGGAGAAAGATGGAAAATGACACTCAGATAAAGTTTCTTCTAAAACTAAACAACTAAATATTAGAGAAAGTAGAAGACCTGGAGTCCAGATCAAGAAGGAACAATACCGGAATATATGGAGTTCCAGAAAAAATGGAAGGAAGTAACATAATCCTGTTCTTAAATGAATGGCTGCCTAAAATACTAAATCTTCCTGAATCCTTCTCATTTGGGATTGGGAGGGCTCATAGGCCTCTTTCCAATTCATCTGTCTCCAAGAATCCAGCTACAGTGAGATCTATTATAGTAAAGTTTTAATCAACACAGAACAAAGACTTAGTACTGAGAACAGCTTGGTCAGGAAATCCAATACAAGTCAATGGAAAAGAATATAAGATTTGATAATGACTACACTTCCACTACAATAACTAAAAGAAAAGAATGTGTTCCTTTTATCAAAAGCTTGAAAAAAGCTGATATAAAAGTTCAAATCTTATTCCCAGCAAGAATCAAAATTACCCTCTCGGATGGTCAAAAAATATTTAGCAACCTTGAAGAAGCAGCAGACTTTGTGAAGAAAAATAAACTGTTGGATAAACTAGAAGACATGGACATCTCATTACCAAGTTTGAAAAGACAGGCTATTAATGGTAAGTTATCCACAAATGATAAAACTAATAAAAAACTAAAAGAAAAATAAATTTAATAATTTTCATCTATAATATTATCCAGCAGACAGAAGCCATGTAAGTGTTAAAAAAACAAGCAAACAAACCTTAAGGTAAATGTAAAAGTCTTCTTATTTTATATACATATATATATATATATATATATATATATATATATATGTGTGTGTGTGTGTGTGTTTCTATCACTGGTAATTATAAACTAGACATTTATATGAATAGATTGACTTACACTGCATCTAACTTTTCATCACTTGGTTAGAAGCATATATAGTTACACAGTACTGAAGTAATGTTGAAAGCTTTATATATATATATATATATATATATATATATATATATATATATATATATATATATATATGTATATTCATTATGCCTTTAACTAGATTAAAAACTTATAAAGTAATAAGGCATAAAATATTCTGGAGGCACAATCCCCTCATAATAGAACTACTACTGAGAGGTGAAAGCAATAGTTTATATTCCCTAACAGTAGCTTTGTGCACCTTGGGTTAAAAAAAGGGGGGGCAGTAAAAACGCAGTTGTCAACAAGTAGATAGACTTGCTTTTATTATATTGTACTGAAATTAAGAGTGGAAATGTAGAGAAATTGATGCTTTGTATTTATGACTGATTTGATATGCATAAAGAACATAGTGTCTTCATAGTACCTCTATACATGCAAAGTGCTGTTGGCATGGCTATGGCTGATGCCATTAACATAACACTTTCATTTTTGTAATCAGCATGGTGGATGTGTATGTTCAGTTATCTAGATGTAAGAATTTTGCTAACACTGCTTTTGAGAAATTTCTTACCGCCAGAACATTCAAAAGCTTCACTTTCTTAGAGTCCCGAGCATAGTACAGCCTTTTTTTTTGTACAGATCAGCTTTCCTCTTAATCTACAGCACAAAGGAATGGACAGCATAACTTTTGAACTTTTGTCATCACTAAGGAATGCTGTGCGATGGAAAAGATGGAATCCTGTAGCTGTGTTTCATTATAGACTGTACGAGTCTATTTAGATTTCAGGAATGCAAACCCCTATGAAAACAAGCAGAAAAAGGTACTGAAAATGATTTTTACTGCAAGTTTAACTAGAAATCTCTAAAAAGTCATCCTGAATACGAAAATTACATGATCAGATAACCAGACAGATGTGTATAGCTGCATATGAGTATATAATGATTAAACTGCCATGGCTAACTGAAATTAAACTAATAGCAGCAAAAGAAATATTGCTGCACACATGGTTTACAGGGTCATGCTATGATTTGTAAAAAACATAAAACGGCACCTACATGTTTAGAAATGTATGTATATGATGTTTCTGTCAACTACATGCTAACTCAATGGATATGTGATAATTTGCAAATTCAGATCATAGAAGTTACATATATACAATTTCTTGAAGGCATATGCACTAATATAGACAGACTAAAGTGTATAGGTGTGTGTGTGTGTATATATATATATATATATATATATATATATATATATATATATATATATATTTTTTTTTTTTTTTTTTTGAGGGAGGGGAAGAATATAAAGGAGCAGGAGTCATTCAATAGGTAAACTCTTATAAATAATACGTAACGCTAGTTAAGCAAACTTTTTGATCTATATGTGGTATACATAAAGTGAGATGATGGGGGAAATTTAGAATAAGACTTACACAAATGAATGGTATGATATGAAAAGGTTCAGAGTTATTAGAGGTGTTTTTTCGAACCTCATAATTACTGTCCTCTGTTATAATATGCTTAACAAAGTTGATATGAAAAGTTTTGGCAAACATATAACTCTCACATTATTCACTTGAAATGTGCGTGAAATGCTAGTTTAGTTAAAACTAGGAGGTCATTATGTTTATTACACTCTATTGTAAGAACTTGTTATCAGTTGTAATAACAAATATAGATGGTCTAATACAAATGTGCTATTTAGTCAGATAGAATATCTAATATAAAATAAGCATAAGTTTTTGTTTATCCCATTAGCAATAATAAGTAACAAATGTTCTACTACTCATAGACCTAAAGCCTCTACCATTTGAAATAAAGTAGCTTGTGATATTGTTATTAACTACTACATTTTCTATTCATAGTTGTCTATCTGAGATAATCAATATTTAATTTAATGATATTATAAAAGATAGACTGGTTGTTTTACACATCTTAGGAGAGCTATTATCTTTTGGTGTATATTGTATATTGGATAAACCAAGGCAGAAGCATTGGTCTCATATAGGCTGATTGTAAGATGGATGAAGGTGGTTTTAATGACTTGTTCATTAAACCAGGAATATTATACTCTATGTTTGGAGTTGCATATAGTTTTGAATATATATTAGTTATGTTTAAAGTTAAAATTTTGTCCATGACAGAATTCATAACACAAAATTGGGTCTATAAATGTGTCTTCGTATAAATGTGTTTCACTTAATGTCAATGGCCTTAATAATAATATAAAGCGAAGAAGTTTAAGTAAGTCTTTAAAAGCAAACAAAGTGGACATTTCCTTTATACAAGAAACTCATACAATAGAAAAAGATTTGAATAGAATGCCTTTTAATGGATCCTCAGTACTTGTTGAATCTCATTACCAGACCAAGAGAAAGGAAGCTATGATCTTGTGGAAAAAATCTTTGCCTGTACCAAAAATGATTGATTTATATTTGGACAAAAATGGTATGTGAGTATGGTAACATTAGAGCTAAATAGAAAGTATATCACTTTAACTAACATATATTGGATACCTGGTATCGGGACAGAAACAGCAAATAAATACTTAGAATTAATCTGAATTAAAGCTAAAGGAGATATCATATGTGCAGGAGACTTTAATTGCATTCTTTCTAAGAATTACACTACTAAAAATGGTAATTTTAGAATGTCTGTAGCAGCCAAAAAGCTAAATAATTTTATTTGCATTTCAAATATAAGAGACATTTATGCTATAAGAGAGTCAGAATCCCTCAAATATACACATTATTCTCATAGGTTTGGTACGTAAACAATTTTTGATAAGATATTTGTTACCAATAATTTAGTATCCAAAATACAAGAAGTTATAATTAGCTCATGTCCACTATCTGACCACATCGCTATTTTCTTTAAAGAGCACATAACACTAAGAGACCTGATATTTTGGCAGAGACTACCTGCATATATTGCTAAACTAAAGGATTTTAGAGAATGGCTGTTAAAAGAAATAAAATAATTTCTTGATGTGAATGATAATAATGAGACTTCTAGAATTATACACTGGGGTACATTAAAATCATACTTATATGGTAAAATTAAAATTCGTTATTTAAACAAAAGGAAGGAATGGGACAAGGTGTTAATAAAAATACAATCAAAGATTGATATATTCAAAAAACTTACATACTAAAGACATAACAAGAATTTCAGCACTAAAACAACTAAATCTAACATACACAGAAATTTTGAATCACAAAGTAGCAATAAATCTAGAGAGAATAAAGATACAAAACTTGTTCAACTAACACTAGAAACATGCACAGATTAGCAGTTAAATCCAAAAGCTTAACAAACACCAATAATATTAAAGAAATTATAGATAATTCCAAGAATAGACCTAAACGTATAATTGATTTAAAAGAAATATTAGAGGCTTTTAGAACACACCATGAAACAGTGAATAAAACCAATCTAAATAATATTGATAATACTCTGAAGGACAAGTTGTTGAAAGACGACATAAATTAAAAATTAACAAAGGAACAAAATACTAGATTACTTAAAACCAATATCATTAAAGTAACTTAAGGAAAGAATACAAAACATTAAAAACAATAAGGCTCCAGGTCTTGATGTTATTAATAGGAGAAATATACAACATACTTCCAGATGAAATGTTATTGATTTTAATTGAAGCTTTTGAAGAATTCAGAAAGAATGACAATTTGTTTCCTTCATGGAAATATGCCATGATATAACCTATCTTAAAGCATGACAAATACCCTAAACTAGTGACTTTTTATTGCCTTATCTCTCTTCTGAATTTGGACTATAAGATATTCACATCAATTTTAGCAAACAGATTAAACCACTTCATACCAAAAATAATAGCAGATGACCAAACAGGATTGATTTCACACAGAAAAGTCCAAAATAATGTCATTAGACTTCTAACCTTTATAGACTATGCAAATAAGAAAAAAAAGAACTATCAATTATCAGCTTAGATCTAAATAAAGCTTTTGATTCTATAAATTGGTCATATTTATCTAACTTATAAGAAATGTATAATTTATTCCCCTGATTTTATAAAGCTGTTAAATAAATTATATACTACTTCCATATCATATATCAAAATTGGAGCTTTTTATCAGGACTACTTAAAATACTGAAAGGCACCAAGCAAGGCTGTCCATTGTCACCTTTATTATTTGCCCTAGCAGTGGAACCATTAGCTAATTATTCTGCAGCTGGATATTGTCCTAGGTGACTGTGTGCCCTATGACAAGATTTAAGACTATAGTTTAAGAAAAATGAGTGACCTTATACATTCAGCGCCCCCCCCCCCCAAAAAAAAACTGAAAGTACTCTCCTGGACCTCATACATTCAATGCCCCACCCAAAACTGAAAGTGCTCTCCTGGATATCTTTTCATTGGATTGTGCTGCTACAGCTTTTATTATAACATTGACAGGACACTACTTTACTTTACAAGTAAATAAAAAACAGTGACCTCATACATTCAACGTCTCATCCCCCCAAAAAAAAATGAAAGTGAACATCCTTTCAGTGTATCGTGCTGCTACAGCTTTTATTATAACATTGACAGGACACTACTTTACTTTACAAGTGAATTTAGGTGCCACTTTATTGGTGAACATGCTCCTAAACTTTTATATTTATAAGCTACTTTGTACTTTACAAGTATTGACAAAATAGCTGAATACAGCGTCCTAGCGCTCAATAAGCCAGAGGCAACAGCTGCATATGACCCTCTTGTAGCCCCCCCCTCATTCTTTCAGACTAACAGACTTCTCTCCAGTGACTCCCTTCAGTACTTCTTGTAGTTTGGTGACTCTATTGCCATACCTCCCAACTGTTCCGAATTACTCTGTTTTTACCGAGTTTTGGGGTCCAAATAATGGGGTGCCATGATTCCCGAGTGGCAACCCTTCATTTCCGAGTTTTTCTCAGCTTTTTTAATTTTTATTTTTTTTCCGGTTTTTGAGCTGACGTCATCAAGTGCGTGATGACGTCAGCTCTGTCAGGGCTATCAGCCTGTCAAAATCAAGCTTGCATTCTGGCTGTTCAAATAGAGAGCGGGAAACATTATCTTTTGGCTGCATTTAAGTTGCTGTGTGAACATATCTGGCTGGTAGAGACATTATCTTTTGGTGCGAGCCGTTAAACTGCTGAATTTTCTGGCTGGTGACATTATCTTTTTGTGCGAGCCGTTAAACTGCTGATGATTGAACAGAAACAGAGCTCTTGCATCGGACTAACTGCTGATTGAACAGAAACAGAGCTTGCATTACATACCATACTGGACTACATTCGGTAGGGTAGGTTCTTCATTTTTTCAGAGGGTTGTGTGTGTATCCGTTAAACTGCTTTTCTGGCTGGGTGACATTATCTTTTGGTGCAAGCCGTTAAACTGCTGATTGAACATAAACAGAGCTTGCATACCGGACTACATTCGGAAGGGTAGGTTCATAGTTTTTTCAGAGGGTTGTGTGCATGTCCGTTAAAACTGCTTTTTCTGGCTGGTGACCTTATATTGAACAGAAACAGCTGTATGTCCGTTTTTTTTTTTTTTCAGTGAAGAGAAACAGAGCTGTGTGTCCATTTTTTCAGAAGGGTGTGCGTATTGAACAGAGCTGTGTGTCTGTTACATGAACTGTTTTTCTGGCTGGTGACATTATATAACAGAAACAGCTATGTCCGTTTTTTCAGAGAACAGAAACAGAGCTGTGTGTCCGTTTCTTTAGAGGGTTGTGTGTATTGAACAGAGCTGTGTGTCCGTTAAACTGCTTTTCTGGCTGGTGACATTATATTGAAAAGAAACAGAGCTGTGTCCATTTTTTCAGAGAACAGAAACAGAGCTGTGTGTCCGTTTTTTTCAAAGGGTTGTGTGTATTGAACAGAAACAGAGCTGAGTGTCTGTCTGGTGGCATTATATTGAACAGAAACAGAGCTTGCATAAACTGCTTTTCTGGCTGCTGACATATTGATATCGAACAGAAACAGAGCTTGCATAAACTGTGTGTAAATGCTCCAATTGTAATACACCTAGTGGCTAGAGATACTCATGCTCAAACCCTGTACCTTGAGTACAAGGTAAAAAGAGCCTAAAGTCCATAGCCACCACTTGTGAATTTATGCCTCATATTTTTTATCTGTTCCTTATAAAATCTGTGGTTTTCAGGATTTTTATGGCAAAGAAATCACTGAAGGGTTGAATTCACTAAATTAATGACAGGCATTTGAATTTCAGACTTCATATTCAGAAAATAAATGGTAACACAAAACCTTTTATTCTAGCAATTATTTATGGTAGCAACACATTTTATTCTAGCAACCTTCCAAAATTATACAAGCAATGTTTAAAATGTGTCCCTGGTTTTTGGCCTTTTGCCCCCCCCCCAAAAAAAAAACTGAAATTGAAAATAAGCGCAAGACGCTGTGCAAGATGCCTATGGCTTACACTACTGTGATTTATTTACATATTGTGTGGGTGTGGACGTAGACTTTTATGATGGAAATAGTCTGACTTTGGCAGTTTTGTCATTATTGGTTCATGCATTTTGTTTCATTGCCTACTGGAAAAATGTTCAAACAATACATTTAAAATGCGCTCTAATAAGTGTGCTGTATTGTACAAGGAATATAATTTAATAAAGTCGAGAAGGTGTATCATAGAACATGTGTATGTTTTCTGTGCAAGGGGCCAATGATTTGAAAACAGCCCAAAGGTAATCTTTATCCACCCTGGCCAGATGCATTTTCTTTGGATGTGGTGTGAGTTTCAATGCTGTTTCAATGAATGTGAGTTTCAAGGGCAGAGAAGTTTTAATGCCAAGTCTGTTTTCATTGTGAGACAGTATTTCTTTGTTTAATTAGCATATGTCTATTAATGTTTGTGCATTGTGCTATAAAATGTAAAAATAAAATACAAATCATTGTAG
This sequence comes from Protopterus annectens, assembly GCF_019279795.1. Taxonomy (NCBI): domain Eukaryota; kingdom Metazoa; phylum Chordata; order Ceratodontiformes; family Protopteridae; genus Protopterus; species Protopterus annectens. The sequence goes on along the minus strand of NC_056750.1, from coordinate 184,473,962 downwards.
AAGTAAAGCAGTATGCACACATTAGTGTTTATGGTAAATGGGGTGAAATAGCCAGATGATGGGACATTGGAATGGCTGCAGAGGGACTCTGGTATCATATTTTGGTGGTCTGTTCTTCAGTTTGCGTTTGAAAGTTGGTATCCCACAATTCCACTGGAGTGGGCAGTGTTAAATAATTATGTATGCAAATTTTATGTTAATCAGAGTGCAGATTTTACCTATTTTTCATGGGCCTTGTCCAGCTTTTTGATGTTTTCAGGTTGAGAGGTATGCCTATTCCTCAGAAGTGTATTTGGACCAAGGGCTTATAATTCCCTAACAAAAGGATACTTTTGACCCTCTCGCTTACCACCAGGCTTTTCCTTTGGACTTTCACAGAGTACTTTCTTTAATTCGACTTTATTGTAAATCCATCATATAGTATTTGTCCTCTGTTCCTAATTTACCTGCTTAGTGTCTACACTGGTTACTGATAGTTTTTATTCTGCACCCTCATTTCTGCACCCTCATTTCTGCTATTGCTTTACTAGTTCCATATGGTGACCATCTCTATAGCTGCTGTTTATGCCTGCACTTCTTCCTGTATATCCCTTCCCCCCTGCATTGCTTCAGGCTTGCAATTAGTGGATATACCTGGTAACAGGGATTTCTCTAAGTGCTATCCCCCTCACCCTCCTACCCAGTGTTCTCTGTTACTGTAGCTAAGGCAGTAAAAGCTACAGATGCCATTTTGGAATCCCCTTCTGCAGCTGGATATTCCCCTAGGTGACTGTGTGCCCTATGACTAGATTTAAGCCTATAGTTTAAGGTACATTTTACTGCCTTCAGAGTTGTTTAGTTTGTACTTTTATCCATTTTCTCTTTGTAATTTCCAACTTGCATTGAATGTTTGTAGTTAAAGTATTCCTAAGTGCTATCTCAGCTATAGTAAAACTGCTTTTGATATCACTATTGACTCTAATGTGCTAGCTATTGCAATGTGTGTCCTACAACTAGGTTTAAGCCTATAGTTTAAGGTACAGTTTACTGCCCACAGAGTTGTTTAGTTTGTATTTTAATGCATTTTCTCCTTAAAATTCCCAACTTGCATTGAATGTTTGCAGTTAATGCATTCATAAGTGCTGTCTCAGTTAAAGTAAAACAGCTTTTAATGTCAGTACTGTGACTCTAAAGTAGTAGCTATTGTAATGTGTTAGCATGGTTCAGATTATATTATTCTACTGTCCTTGATTATCAGAAGATTATATGTACTTTTCTGAAGTATAAACATTACACTTCCCTAGTTTGTGCACCTAGTATTGGCTCATTGATTCAAATACTGTGTTTTTAGTCACCTTTGCAGTCCACAGTGACCAATATTAGTATTCCCATGACATATGGGTGAAGGTAGTCGATGTTTAGCATTTTAGTCTTTCCATGCAGTAGCAATGAGATAGCTGTGGAATATCTGGGTTTGCATATGACCTGCATTAACAAGTGCTTGCTTTCGGCTACATGGTTACAGTTCTTACTGTCTTCATTGAACGCTTTATCCTGTCTAGCTAGGAAGGGTCACAAACTGTTTCAATGAGGCCTTAACATCATTATCCTTAAGTTAGTGTAATCCTTGTGCTGTACTGTTATTGTATACCTGTTTTTGCTGGGATTTTGTTGCATCTGTTTATTCTTATGCAAATTAAAGCCTTATGTTTATTTTACTTTATTTTAAACCTCATCCTGGTCATCTTCACCCCCCCCCCCCGAGCCATACTTTTTTCCATATTATCTTTACTCTTTAGAAAAAAACAGTGACCTCATACATTCAACGTCCCCCCACCACAAAAAAACTGAAAGTGCTGTCCTGGACATCCTTCCAGTGGATCGTGCTGCTACGGCTTTTATTATAACATTGACAGGACACTACCTTAGTTTACAAGTGAATAAAAACCAGTGACCTCATACATTCAGTGTCCCCCAAAACTGAAAGTGCTCTCCTGGACATCCTTTCAGTGGATTGTGCTGCTACAGCTTTTATTATAACATTGACAGGACACTACTTTACTTTACAAGTGAATGTAGGTGCCTCTTTTATGGTGAATGTGCTCCTAAACATTTACATTTATACATTTTTACGTTAATAAGCTACTTTGTACTTTACAAGTATTGTCAAAATAGCTGAATATAGCATCCTAGTGCTCACTAAGCCAGGGGCAACAGCTGCATACAACCCTCTTGTAGCCCCCCTCAATCTCTCCAGTGACTCCCTTCAGTACTTCTTGTAGTTTGGTGACCCTGTTCCTCAGACGTGTATTTGGACCCAGCGCTTATAATTCCCTAACAAAAGGATACTTTTGACCCTCTCTCTTACTACCAGGCTTTTCCTTTGGACTTTCACAGACTAGTGCATGACATTATTATTTGACTTTCAAAAGCTAGTGCAAGTACTTTCTTTAATTCATATTTGTTGTAAAGCCATCCTATACTATTTGTCCTCTATTCCTAACTTAGCTGCTTAGTGTCTACACTGATCCTGATTCTTTTTTTAGGAACCCACCTTACCTGTTGCTCTCAGTGCAACCCCATTCGTTCGCCCTTGCTACCACCCAGGCTCACTCCGCTCCCCTACCCTGCCCCCATTTCCCGCATACCCCCAGTACCCCTAGATTTGCACCTAACCTCTCCACCTACCTAACCTACACCAATCACTCTCTAGCAAACACCTCCCTGCCCACACATATGCCTCCAACTATCATGACACACTGACGATACACACACACACACACACACACACACACACACACACACACACACACACACACACACACACACACACTATCACAAGCCAATTGTGTGGGAGGATAGTGTAATGGTTAAGGTGTTTACCTTAAAGACACAAGGTGCAGAGTTTGATTCTCACATGGGGTAACTGGCTAGGCTTCAAATGGCCCAAAAGGGCAGTTAGCCTAGTACTAATCTATGAACCTATGAACCTAATTACCATGTGCACAGTCTATCTCACCATCCTCTTTCTCCTAGCATGAACACACTAAATTACCTCCTACCACACCATACTTAGTGGTACCTTAAGTACCCCTTCAAAACATACTTCCTCTCACACACCTCCCACCCATCACTACAGCCTACAGATATCCCCAAGTAGTCACCACCACATTATTCTCCCACCTCCCTCAGGAAGACTGCTCACAATCTCTACCAAATCACTTATTACAAATAGATGCATAGCTATTCTAACCAAACTAATCAAACTCTTAAACCATATTAGCCATCAACTGATCCTAGCTGGAGACATACACCCCAACCCAGGGCCAAACCCTTGCACAAATACTCCATCTATTCCATTTCTCTCACCCAACTAATCTCCCATCTCTAGACCAAAAAATAGCCTTCTACTACTTGGCTTAAATATCAGAAGCATAAATAACAAAGTGCACCTACTCCTTGCTTTGATATCCACCTATTCCCTCAATTTACTATCCTTAACTGAAACATAGTTAAAACCCACAACATCAGACAGCGAGTTCCTCCCACCTGGATACAATGTATTATGAAAAGATAGACTATACAAAAAAGGGGAGGTGGGGTAGCATTACTTTACAAAAACAACCTAAACATTTGAACTGTTAATCCTCCAATCCCTTCACTCAATACTTCAGAACTTCTCCTAGCCAAACTCAAACATAGCAACAAAAAATCAATCAGTGTTATCACTGGTTTATACCACCAGGCAACAATATTCCCCCCCTTGAATCCCTATTACACTGGGTTAATCCAATTCTTCCTCAAGAAACCATCATCCTAGGTGACTTTAATATTGACTGGAACACTTGCCCAACCACTAACTCCACACACCATATTAATCTCTACAGCTTCTCTCAAGTCATTCAATCTAACACTATGCTAGGAAATGCTAAAATCAAAGAAAGTCTCCTAGATTGGATCTTGATAAATAAGACGAGTACTCCATACCAAGCAGGAGTCCTTCCAGACACCCTTTGTGACCACCAACCCACCTTTTTACTAAAATACAAAATCCATGCCAACTCTTCCCCACTAATACAAACTACCCGGAACAAAAATAACTTTGACCCAGACAAATTCAAACTCAAACTAAAATACCATACTTGGAACATACTAAAAAAAGTACCCCTAGAAGAAGCTGTAATCAAATTCAACAACACTTTCCTAAAAATCCCAAATGCCAATGCCCCACTTCGTACCATAAAACTCAAAATGAATACTGCCCCTTGGATCACCAAAAAGACTAAAAATAAGATTTCTCAAAGGAATAGAGCTTGGCATCACTGGAGAGTCACAAAAAGTACAGCAAATAGAAAAAATTCCAAAAACTTAGAAATTAAACAAAAAAAAGCTATTATTATTTTTACATCTGCAAAAAAGGCATCAAAACAACCCTGAAAAATTCTGGGCAGGAATAAACAAAATACTTCACCCCAGCAAACCCTCCACCCCGTCGCTAATCTCCACAGGTGAAATCACCAACATGCCAGATTCATTCAACAAATACTTCATAGAAACCATCTCTAAACTAGTTCAACAATAACCCACTAGTACTACCAATATCTCCAAACCTGCAGTCACTCCCTAAACTACCTTCCAATTCCAACCCATCCCTACCAATTATGTCAAACATTTACTATCCAAACTTAAGCCTACTACCCTAGCAGTGGATGGCATCCCAGCAGAATGCCTCCAGTTTGCCTGCTAATGAACTTGCCTACCCAATCTGTATTCTACCTAACAGATCTATATCAGAAAGTATCATACCACCTATCTGGAAAACCTCCTACATCATCCCTTTACATAAAGGTGGAACATCCATGACCTCACCAACTATCGTCCTATTGCCATTCTGTCCCCACTAGCAAATATTCTTGAAAAATGTATACATTACCAGCTTATGCCATACCTACTTAATAACCAACTTCACTCTCGTACTCAGCATGGATTCTGCCCTGCCCACAGTACAACCACAACCCTTATTTCCTTTACAAATCTCATCAACCAAAACAGTCACTTGGGTAAACTAACATCTGCCATATTCTTGGACCTGTCAAAAGCCTTCGATATGGACAACCATCCCAAACTACTCCACTCCCTTACTAATATTGGCCTTAGTGATCACGCTCCTAGCCTGGTTCCATGGTAGACAACAAGCAGTTCAATGAGACAACAACCTATCCTCACTGCTGCCTATTACCACAGGAGTCCCACAAGGGTCCATTCTGGGACCCCTCCTATTCCCCATCTTCATTAATGATCTCCACAGCATATGCCATGTTGCAACTGTTATACAATATGCTGATGACTCAAAATTAGTCTGCTCAGCCAATGACCCACATGAACTCCTATCCATTACTCAAAAAGCCTTCCAAATTACAGAAACCTGGTTTCTTAACAAAAAAACATATTACTTAATCCCAAAAAGACCAAACCGTTGCTATTTAAACCAAACAAATCCATCTCAATGCCCACCACATTCAATATTGTGTCCAGAGATGGGACTATCATCTCTCCAGACACTCATACCAAACTGCTAGGAGTGACTATTGACAACAACCTCAAGTTTGATCTACATATAAATCAAACTATTAAAAACATTCACAAAAAACTGAGCAGTCTTTATAAAAAGAAACCATTTCTAACCCAACCTGCTAAAATAACCATAGCTCAAACCCACCTTATCTCCACACTATTCTACGCTGCTCCCATCTTCACCAACTTACCCAAAACTGAAATAGCCAAGCTTAACATCTGCTACAATCAAATTTTCCAAATTTGCTACTGGTGCCCCCTACCATGCCCACCTCTGTCATTCTCTAAATCAACTTAACTGGCTTGAATTCCCAAATCCCCTTTCATTCCATCATCTTTCTTTCGCCCATAAACTTCTACTACTTCCTGAAAAAAAACAGCACTATCTAACCTACTTAAACTACAAACTAATACTAGACAACTTCACTCTAGTGATAAGACTAATCATGGTGACCAAAAGCAATAACACAGCAGGCGACTCCCTCTTCCCTAACTACATCAGTAAAATTTGGAACTCATTACCTTCAGCTATTACCTCAGCCAACTCAATGGCTAAATTCAAAAAGCTACTAAAAGAAGACCTAAAACTCACATGGCTATGGCCTTGCTACCCACCAGGTTGACCTATATCATACACATCCTCTGCTTCACTCTCATGTTCCGTTTCACTTCTTTCCCTTCAAGAAGAATCATGACTCCTCCTTATAGTGCCTCACCTGCAAACACCCACAACAACAGTTTGCAATTATACATTCCAACTTTAAACCCAACCACATCTCACAAAACTAACCCCAACATCCACTGCCAATCCCCTTTTACTTACATTTGTCTCAATCAATGTTATTACTGGAAATCAGCACATTCTAAGTACTACTTTACTCTAATTTTAAAGTATGGAATTTTGTTAAATCTTGCGACTACCAAGGAATTTTGCACTTTGTAACTTTAAAACTATGAAATCTTGTTAAATCATGTGGTTTCCTATGAATAAATGTACAGAATGGAGTGACCAGTGTTGACCAAAATCACTAATATAAAACACACACCGTCATGTCTCGCACCATGAGTGGCAGCGCTTTATCTCATATTAGCACTACCAACTCATGACTGCGAGCTCATTCATAGAAGACCAATGGATATGGCCCCTGGCTACTTGGTAGTAATGTACAAGACAGACAGGGCTGTAGCCCCAGGATGGTATTGGAGAAGGCCTCTGTCCCAATCATTCTGTACAGAAACAGAACAGATAGAACAGACTGGATTTCATACAGTTTCCCGTTACAAAGAAAGACCTTGGGAGTACTTGGAAAGTAGGGTGGGAGGTTAGCATAATGGTTAAGATGCTTACCTTAGAAACACAAGGTGCAGGGTTTGATTCTGACATAGGGTAACTGGCTAGGCTTAAAATTGCCCATAAGGGCAGTTAACCTAGCACTAACCTATGAACCTATGAAGAATATATTGAGAGGTATGGTGAACGTCTAGTATGGTCTGACTATTGGAGGAACCATAAAGGAGCAATCCCACCTCAAAAGACCAGGAAAATCTGTATTGTTCAAATGAAATGAGTGTTGATTCTGATGAAATCCCCGGTTAGGGGATGAAAGCGCTCAATCCGGTGTTTTTTCTGTTTTACTATTAAAGTGGATTTTATTGCTGAAGTCTTTGGTTGCTGCTCTTTGTGTTTGACTACACAAGAAAACCTTTTCAGGATTTCCTAACTGCTGACAGTGTGTGTTTTGTATTAGTGGTTTTACTTGCTTACTATGTAGAAATCTCATACTTGTTTGTTCGTAATCTGTGGAGCTTTCCTCCCCGGGCATCCACTGAAAATGGGCATGTATCCAGTGGGACTCTCCCGGTCAACAAATGTAAAATAAATTATATAAGAACTAATGACAATATAGGTAGGTTTTCAATTAACCTAAACTATGGTTCCAAAATACAGCTTTTTGCTGACAATATCTTACTAACAACTGGAAATATAGATTCTTCAATAGAACACATTATAAAATCATTGCATAATTTTGAAAAGATTTCAGACTTAAATTTTAATCATAACAAAACTGAAACCATTTTATTAAAAAAAAAAAAAAAACATCCTGGAAAAATATGAAAACTTTAATTGGGTGAATACTATGTTTAAGTATTTAGGGATATATATAAAATCAAATTGGAAGGATCCTATACAAATAAATTATACAACTCTAATAAATGCTGTCAAGGAACACGTGAACAAATGGAATAAAGTGTTCTTTACCATGGAAGAAAGGTTAGCCTTAGTTAAAATGATTATATTACCCACAATTCTGTACATTTTTCAAACTATAATAGCATCTCCTTCCAAAAAATTAATGAAGCAGCTCAACTCCCTATTAGTTACATTTCTATGGTTTCCACAAAAGCCAAGAATGAGTCACACATGGCATTGCCGAAATTGGGAAGATGGTGGAATAGCTTTTCCACACTTAGAACTACATACAGAATCAACCATCCTCAATATCATAAGCCAATGGCTAAATCATAAGTATACATCTAATTGGAAAAACTTACATAAAACAATTTTAGTGTCTAATAGTGTGCAAGAAGAAGAGGAGGGGTAAGGCAGGCCTGAAGGCAGGAAGAGAGGAGGAAGGTTAGGAGTTTAGTACTGAGGGTAGGAACTTTGAATGTTGGCAGTATGACTGGTATAGGGAGAGAGCTAGCTGATATGATGGAGAGAAGGAAGGTTGATATATTGTGCGTGCAAGAGACCAGATGGAAGGCAAGTAAGGCCAAGTGTATAGTAGGCGGGTTCAAATTGTTCTATCATGGTGTGGATGGAAGAAGAAATGGGGTAGTGGTTATCCTAATGGAACAGTATGCCAAGAGTGTTTTGGAGGTGAAGAGTGTGTCTGATAGTGTGATGTTTATGAAGCTTATAATCGATGGTGTAATAATGAATGTTGTTAGTGCATATGCTCCACAAGTTGGGTGTGCGATGGATGAGAAAGAAAAATTTTGGAGTGAGTTGGATAAGTGGTGGTGAGTGTACCTAAGGGTGAGAGACTAGTGATTGGAGTGGACTTCAATGGGCATGTTGGTGAAGTGAACAGAGGGGATGAGGAAGTGATGGGTAGGTATGGTGTTAAGGAGAGGAATGCAGAAGGTCAGATGATTGTGGATTTTGCGAAAAGGATGGACAATGCTGTGGTGAATATGTATTTTAAGAAGAGGGAGGAGCATAGGGTGACTTACAAGAGTGGAGGAAGATGCACACAGGTGGATTATATCCTATGTAGGAGGGCCAGTCTGAAGGAGGTTGGAGATAGTAAAGTGGTGACTGGGGAAAGTGTAGTTAAGCAGCATAGAATGGTGGTCTGTAGGATGATGTTGGTGATCAAGAAGCGGAGGAGGAGTGTGAAAGCAGTGCCAAGGATTAAATGGTGGAAGTTAAAAAAGGGTGATTGTGAGGTGGAGTTCAGGGAAGAGTTAAGACAGGCACTGGGAGGCAATGAAGAGTTACCGAATAGCTGGGTAACTACAGCAGAGCTAGTAAGGGAGACTGCTAGGAAGGTGCTTGGTGTGACATCTGAACATAGGAAGGAGGACAAGGAGACATGATGGTGGAATGAGGAAGTACAGGAGAGTATACCGAGCAAGAGGCTTGCGAAGAAGAAGTGGGATTGTCAAAGAAATGAAGAAAGTAGACATGAGTATAAGGAGATGAGGCGCATGGCAAAGAGACAGGTGGCGAAGGCTAAAGATAAGGCATATAGAGAGTTGTATGAGGGATTGGACACTAAAGAGGGAGAAAAGGACCTGTACCAATTGGCTAGACAGAGGGACAGAGCTGGGAAAGATGTGCAGAAGGTAAGGGTGATAAAGGACAGTGAGGGAAACATACTCACAAGTGAGGAGAGTGTGTTGAATAGATGGAAAGAGTACTTTGAAGGGCTGATGAATGAAGAGAATGAGAGAGAGAGAAGGTTGGATGATATAGGGATAGTGAATCAGGAAGTGAAGCAGATTAGCAAGGAGGAAGTAAGGACAGCTATGAAGAGGATGATGAATGGAAAGGCTGTTGGCCCAGATGACATACCAGTGGAAGCATGGAGGTGTTTAGGAGAAATGGCAGTGGAATTTTTAACCAGATTGTTTAATGAAATTTTGGAAAGTCAGAGGATTCTTGAGGAGTGGAGAAAAAGTGTTTTGGTACCTATCTTTAAGAATAAGGGTGATGTGCAGAGCTGCAGTAACTACAGAGGGATAAAATTGATCAGTCACAGCTTGAAGTTATGGGAAAGAGTAGTGGAAGCTAGGATAAGAAGGGAGGTGATGATTAGTGATCAGCAGTATGGTTTCATGCCAGGAAAGAGCACTACAGATGCAATATTTGCTCTGAGAGTGTTGTTGGAGAAATACAGAGAATGTCAGAAGGAGTTGCATTGTGTCTTTGTGGACTTGAGAAAGCATATGACAGGGTGTCTAGAGAGGAGTTATGGTATTGTATGAGGAAGTCGGGAGTGGCAGAGAAGTATGTAAGAGTGGTACAGGATATGTACAAGGGTAGTGTGACATTGGTGAGGACTGCGGTGGGAGTGACAGATACGTTTAAGGTGGAGGTGGGATTACATCAAGGATCAGCTCTGAGCCCTTTGTTATTTGCAGTGGTGATGGACAGGTTGACAGATGAGATTAGACAGGAGGCCCTATGGACTATGATGTTTGCAGACGACATTGTGATATGTAGTGAGAGTAGGGACCAGGTTGAGACAACCCTGGAGAGGTGGAGATATGCTTTAGAGAGGAGAGGAATGAAGGCCAGCAGGGCTAAAACAGAATATATGTGTGTAAATGAGAGGGAGGGTAGAGGAATGGTGAGGATGCAGGGAGTAGAGTTGGTAAAGGTGGATGAGTTTAAGTACTTGTGATCAACAGTTCAGAGTAATGGTGAGTGTGGAAGAGAGGTGAAGAAGAGAGTACAGGCAGGGTGGAATGGGTGGAGAAAAGTGTCAGGAGTGATTTGTGACAGACTGGTACCAGTAAGAGTGAAAGGGAAGGTCTACAAGGGGGTAGTGAGACCAGCTATGTTATATGGGTTGGAGATGGTAGCATTGACGAAAAGGCAGGAGTCAGAGCTGGATGTGGCAGAGTTAAAGATGTTAAGATTTGCAATGGGTGTGACTAGGATGGACAGGATTAGGAATCACTATATTAGAGGGTCAGCTCAGGTTGGACAGTTTGGAGACAAAGCAAGAGAGGCGAGATTGCGTTGGTTTGGGCATGTGCTGAGGAGGGATGCTAGGTATATTGGGAAAAGGATGCTAAGGATGGAGCTGCCAGGTAAGAGGAAAAGAGGAAGGCCTAAGATAAGGTTTATGGATGTGTTGAGAGAGGACATGCAGGTGGTTGGCGTGAAAGAGCATGATGCAGAGGACAGGAAGAAATGGAATCAGATGATCTGCTGTGGTGAACCCTAATGGGAACAGCCGAAAGAAGATGATGAATAGTGTGCAAACAGTAAACAATGACATATTTACAGAAGTCGAAAAAAATTATCTAGTCATAAAAAACTTCTGTTATAATACAAATACAAAAGAACATTTCTCTCCCTTTGTTAACTACAAAGCAAAGAATTTTAAACAAATAATGAAAAAGATTATAAGATGAGAAACTGTATATTTTTAATATTTCCTATAGCATTTACAAACACATGTTTGGAGTCTTTTAACATGAAAAAATAGAAGAAATGAAAGGAAATGGGTTAGTATTTTGGCATCAACTCCTTGATACCAATTATATATATATATATATATATATATATATATATATATATATATATATATATATATATATATATATATATATATATGAGTCCACTTCCGTTATAGCAAGATATAACATAAACCAAAACAATTGGCTAAACATACAAACATTCAGAGAATACATAGTAAATGAATTCAAAGTATGTCAGATAGTGAAATCCACACCTAGACCTAAAATTTTATCTCTTTTCTGCAAAATTAATACATTATGTAATAATGATGAGTTTTCATTGTCAAGAGTATACAGAACACTACGAGCTGGCTTACAAATCCCAGATGAATCCCTATGGAATTACACAGAAAAGGTTAATAAATTCAGATTTTCAGAAAATGAGAGAACATTAATACTTAAGTCAGTTAGTAACACTGCATCATCTCCCTTTTGGAAAATCTACACATGGAATTTTATTCACAGAAGCTTCTTTACTCCTCATAAAATAACACTGATATCATGAAATGAAATGTCCGAATGTTGGAAATGTGAAGAAACAGTATGTGCAGATTGGGCACATATGTTTGTAGAGTGTAAAACTGTAATTCCATTCTGGTAGAATTTAAATCTTTTATGTAAGCATTGTGGTCGGATAAATGTGAAGTGACTGACTCACTGTTATTTAATGTACATTCCAGGAACACAAGTGCACCTTCCCTGGTTACTCCTTGCAATAGCAAGAAAAATCATTACTTCAAATTAGAAAAGTAAAAAAAATGATATAATTTGTGGAATTTATCTCATTGGCCAAAATTGTATGTAATATAACCTCAAGAACTTCAAGAATGACACATAAACAATTGGCTTGGTTAAAACCTAAAAACTGATAAAATGTGACTATATTAACAAAAGCATATCTGCTATGGACACTGTATATAGTTATGTTTATTTATATCATTTAATAGTTTTTTGTTGTATTTATAAAAATCAATAAATATTATGTGGAAAAAAAGCCTGCAGCTTTTCCTTACCAAACAAATAATCAAAGAAATGTCCTTCTTGAGATACCTTTACTATCTTAAAACACTTTCAGACATTTCTATTTCCTACCAGCTGTTGAGAGGAAATCTTTGCTTTACCTACAGACCCTTAAAAGATTTGGTGATTTGGTAACCTCCTGCACATCCACAAAACTAATAGACCTTAAACACCCTTTTAAGATACCTAAACTTCCACCGATACGTAAATAGGACTTGTTGGTGGAATACATACCATTCACAGAGAATATCTCTTTTATGGAATAGACTCCCCTTAGAGATTAAGCAAAATAGCTCTAGGACCCTTATTATGTGTAACCTGGACACTTTGATAGGCAATTTTAAGTACAAACCAGTAGGTCTCTCTTCGGCCTTATGGAAATTGTCTAAAACTAGTTTGGGGTCTGGTATTAGTTCCTATCTTGATGAATGGTTGGGATCATTTGCTAGGCAACGAATGGTACACTAGATTAACAGCTTAGTATAAAGCCATGAATTTATGCTAAGTGTTGAGATGATGAACTTTGACAGAAAGGAAATATTTTCTATCAGCAAGTGAGCAACCTCAAAATTAGCTTATTTAGAGTTATAGAAGTATGGGGACATGGAGTCTTCCACTGTGGTGTTATAAGAAGGCCTGCTCCCCTGCAAAAAGCTTCCTTTTATCAACAGTTTTGCATCACTGCCTTTATTCTGATTTTGTGGTGTATAGTGATCAGCTGTTTCATACCTTGCCAGACATACCTCTGTTTCCTCAGTTTTAGCAACAGATCACAAATGGAGGGAAAGAAAGAGTTTAATATTGAAGAACAAGTTACACAAATATGCAGGATGATGCACACATGCTTCTTTCTATCTATCTATCTTTCCATCTATCTATTCAGTTTTACTCATTGTTATTTTATTATCTTCAGTGCTGCTCACAACCTAATTTTATCTCTTGTCTTCGGGAATTTACGTGTTCAAAACTTTGTATTAAGTGTATTATTATATGTATGTAATTTTATGGTTTTATGATTTTGCATAATCTTTACAATGCTATTTGAATATGGAGCTTTTCTCCCTGGGTCTCCACTGAAAACGGGCTCCTTGGCCCAGTTGGACACTATGCAGTTAACAAATGTAAAATAAATAAATGAATCTATATCATCTATAGCTAGTTTGGTTTGGCATTATTGACATGAATATTTTATTTTTATTTTATTTTATTTTATTTTACATTTGTTGACCGGGCTAGTCTAGCTGGATATATTACCATTTTCAGTAGAGGCCCGGGGAGAAAAGCTCCACATAGAACATAACAATGATACATATTAATGATAAGCACAAAGGAAAAATAAGACAATTAGTAATAAAACATATTAAATTGGTAATACAAACTTTGAGATAAAATTTAAAATTACAAAATTTAAGGCACATTATATTAGAAGTCCTAACTAAAGATAGGACAGTATCCAGGCATTTTACTAATTTCTAATAGGCTATGCCATACGGCTACTACTATAATAAGAAAAAAATATGCAAGAGGGTGAAGAAAAAGGTGGAAAAGAAAAGTAACATAAGAAGAGAGGGAAGAGATAGAAGTCAATAAGTGAGAGAAAAGAATGATAAGTGAGAGGATATAGGAGAGGATTAGAGAAATGGGTCAGAGCACAGAGTGACTTGGAGGGAATGGAAGAGGAGAAGGAAGGTAGTAGGCACCAGGTAGGGTTAAAGGTCAGAGGGAGGGCAAGAAAAGTTAGTCAGGTGTGCTACATGAGCAAAGCCAGTGATTTTGGAAGTAAAGTTTGATTTGTTGTTTGAAGATGGGTAGGGATGAGATTTGAGTTATATCCCTCGGTAGTGAATTCCATATTCGGCCTGTGGTATTAGTGAATAAAGAGTCACCAGCTAGGTTGTGAGCTTTTATGGGTTTGGTCAAGAGTTTAGAGGAGGAACGAAGGGAGGTAAGATTGTTATAAGGGGGTAGAAGCTGTGAAAGAATAGGGGTGTTATCAGGTTGGTACAAAATTTTGTGGGCAATAATAAGTTGTGTGAGTGTAAGACAGTTTTGTAATTCTAGCCAGCCCAGATGTTTCAAATTAAGGCAGTGATGGGTTTTGAAGGGGTTGCCAGTGGCGAAGCGGGCAATGTTATTATAACAAGTTGCTAGTTTGTTTAGGTTAGATTTCTTGAGGTTAGTAAAGATAGGAGAGGCATAGAAGAGAGTGGATATAAGATGGGAGTGGGCAATAGTAGCTCTAGCAGAAGGGGTGAGAAATGGTTTGATCCGGTATAAGGATCCCATCTTTCTGTTTACAGATTTGATGGTGTTGTTGATGTGTTGATCGAAGGAGAGATTGTTATCAATGGTTATGCCTAGCAGTTTAGTTGCAGAGTCTGGGGAGATAACAGTATTGTTGTTAGACAGGATGGTGAAGTGTAATGGGGAGGTACGAGTGGTGGGGGTAAAGAGGAGAAGTTTTGTTTTTTTAGCATTCAGGAGGAGGTATCGTCTAGTAAACCATGTTTCCACTGTGTTGAAGATATTTTGGGTTAGTGTAATAAGGTCAGAAGTGGAGGTTGCTGAACAAATAATAGTGGAGTCGTCAGCGTATTGAATACAGGTGGCTTGAGGGATAACTGAGTGGAGATCGTTGATGAAGAGGGAAAAGAGAAGTGGGCTAAGAATAGAGCCCTGAGGGACTCCAATAGAAATGGACAATAAGGAGGAGATGTGGTTGTCCCAAAGAACGGCTTGTTGTCTGTTGCTAAGATATGAACTAAACCATTTTATGGTAAGTTTATCAAAAGAGAGGGAATCCAGAATGTTAATTAATGAAGAGTGGTTAACCATGTCAAAAGCTTTTGAAAGGTCAATGAATAGTGCGGAAGAGAAAAGGTTATTATTGCGATTACTGTTGATAGTATCAACAAAGGAAAGGAGGGCAGTGGTGGTGCTGTGGTGGGGTCTAAAACGATGTTGACAGTTAGCAATAATATTGTGTAGGGAGAGATATTGTACAAGTTGTTGATGAATACATTTCTCCATAATCTTTACTAAGGGTGAGAGAAGTGCAATTGGTCTAACGTTAGAATAGTCGATAGAGTTGCCGCCTTTATGTAGTGGGATAATATGAGAGACTTTCCAGATGTCAGGGATAGTTCCTTCTTGGATGGTTCTATATATATATATATATATATATATATAATATACTAATAAAGATTTAAAAAGTGAAGGGTCATACTGTAGCTTTCTGAAACCATGCTGCTGAAGCTCTTGTATGTCTTTATGGGGACATTTGCCAATATCCCATTGGTCTCCAAAATTAAAGGTTTAAGGTATTACACACTGAAGACTCTTTTTCAGCTGAGTGTTTCTTGCAGTTTTTACACACTGTACACACTCATATATACAAGTATATCTATATCTATAAATTTCTATCTATCTATCCATCCATACAAAAACATGCAGTGCAATCTTGGAGTTGGTATATTTAGTTTGGAGGGGTGGGGGTGCAGCCCCCACCTATATGGGTTGAACTTACCTCAGAGTGAGTTTTGTTGACAGCTGGCCATATAGTTACTTATTCTGGTGAATTTTGCTATTTGGGTTTCTGACATTTTATTATTTTCATCTCAGTTATTTGAACGTCGATTATGTGGCAGTTGATCATCTGAAGTAGATCCATATCTATAATATATATATATATATATATATATATATATATATATATATATATATATATATACATATATGTATAAAACTCTATGCACTATCAAATATACATTTTCTCAACAGAGTATATTGATGTGTCTTTAAACCAAAAGCTACATTTGTTGATATCAGGAGATGTGGAACAACAACTCATTATTTTTCATGTGGTATGTGAGTTGTTTGTGTGCAAATACATATATAGATATTTATATATGTATGTGTATGTGTATATATATATATATATATATATATATATATATATATATATATATATATATATATATATATATATATATATATATATATAAACTTGTACATATAGATGCACACACACACATACACACACACACATATATATATATATATATATATATATATATATATATATATATATATGGGTCTACCTCATATGACCTAAATTTCATTTGACTGAGACCAAAACACTGAAAGTTCAAGAGACTGAAAACTCATTTGACTGAAACTCATAACACTGACACATTAAAGTAAAAGATATATGCCCTTTTCCCCACTGTAGTGCGATTCTGGAGTTAATATATATAGTTGGGGGTGTGGAGGGGGGGTGAGCCCCCCCCACATAGTTTAGGTAAATATTGTTTTCTGCTGCGTTATTCATTGCAGTTATAAATATCCATGTGTATGGTTTAAAATGTATAAAGTATGTGGGTACCTTTACCCACTGTAGTGTGATCTTGGAGTTAGAATATTAAAGTAGGGGGGTGTGTGGGTGGTGCAGCCCCCCCACATGGGGGTGCAGGGGGGCTTGACCTCCTGCTTTACACTTCATTACATTTGTTTTTCTACACTTATTTTCAAAAATCAGTGAATTTACTTTTCCATTTGCTGATTTTTGAACATGTAAAACTGTCGCTGTTTTGATTTTCGTGGTAATGATTCACTCATATGAGCAATCGTACCATTGTGATTTGGCGTTGTAAAGGTAAACCTATATATGGTTCCTCTTCATATAATCAAAAGCTCATAGCATCTAATTGCAAAACAGCGAGACCAAATGATCAAAAATTCATAACATCTAAAACCCATAACATCGAATCTCACAACATTGAAAATGTATAAAATTGAGTAGTGTATCATCAAACATGTAAACGTTAGACTATTCTGTTAATCTCTATATATTGTTTATTATGCTACTCTGTACATGTGTTTGGGCCATACAGGTAGTGATTTAGACATTATGTGTACTTTCTTTATGCTGATCGTGATACAGTGGGGGTTAGGAAATTAACTTTTTCCCACTGTGGTGCAATGTTGGAGTTGGTATATTTAATTTACGGAGGGGTGCAGGGGGACTTAACCCCTCTGCATAAACATAGTGAAATGTGTGTGGGATGTTGTTTATATTTGCTTTGTAGATTTCAGTGTTGTGAGATTAGATGTTATGAGTTTTAGATGTTTTGAGTTTTCAGTCATTTGGTCTCGCTGTTTTGCAATTAGATATGTTATGAGCTTTTGATTATATGAAGTGGAACTATATATATATATATATATATATATATATATATATATATATATATATATATATATATAACAACAATACCCAGATGGATGAGTGCAATAGTCCAGACTTTCACAAAGTCGCAAATCAAATCAATTCAATGTGTTTAATGATGAAAAAATAAAAACGTTAGCGCTATCGCGGTTTCACCACTTCATCAGACGTTACAACTTAACAGCACATCAAACCAAACTTATATAATAATAAAAATTTTTTTAAAAAATGTCACATCCCATCAAATCATTTGTTGCATCATTTCCTGTATACTTGCTCATAGCAATACTGCCGATACCAGCATTGATATAAATTATCATTATACAACTTTAAAACTGAGTCGTCTCTAACAAAAAGGAGACATTTCCTAAAAACGGATGTCACGATAAATGCAATTATTAAATACATTAAAATACATACTAACAAATAATGACAAATAATTCTCACCCTTATAATACAAAAAGCCAAAACTATAAAATAAATATTAAATAGTACCATATATTTAATGCTATGCATCGTGAATATAGAGGCTAAAGGATATATGACATCACTATAATGAGGAGATCTATTCCTATACTACATGACATCAGAGACATGATACGATCCTATAGATGGATACAATAATGATATAATGTTAATTAATTCAACAATATAAAAAATAAATGTCATATAACATAAAGTGACAATGCAACTATCTAATTGATCTTGCCTTCAAGGCTGGCTTAAGTGGCACAAAATCATTAAGCCCCCTATTACGATGGGCCGCTAACCTAAGAATCCATTCTGCCTCAGATAGCTCCGTAAGATTCACCTTATCACCACCTCTCAAACTATGATATTGCACATGTAATACTTGAAATAAAAAACTATGCTCTTTGTTGTTGAGCATGTGCTTGGCTAGTGCACTGCATGGATCAGATCTAGTGTAGCAATAATAATGGTCCCTGATCCGTTCGTGCAGGGACCTATTAGTTTTGCCCACATAAAAGGCAAAACAGATTTTACAATAAGCCACATATACTAAATCCCGTGTGTTACAGTCTGCACTACACCTCAGCTCCCATAGTCTACCGTCATTGGGGTTTCTAAAGAATCTTGACGTGTCTATTCTATCACATTGTAAACAGGAACCACATTTCTTAGTACCATATTCAACTTTCGATATCTGTATCCTTTTATCTATACATAGATTTGGAAAACATAACTGCTGTTTCAAATTTTTCAAATTATTATAGACATATCTGGGGTAGTTCCCAACAATCTTATGTGTGTTGATATCTGCTATCAATATATTCCAGTTGTTGAATAAAACTTCTTGGACCGGTCGTAAATTTTCAGCAAAAGGAAGAACAATAGGTATCTGTTCACTAAATGTAGTTTTATCTTTGTTTCTATTCTCCATCCTAGCTGCAGAATAATATGGTTTGCCTCTATTGGCCCTAAGCTTGACTGCCTCATTACATGCTATATTTAATGTACCTAACTCATAACCTCTGTTGAAGAAATTCTCTTTCAGTATCTCAAGCTCATGGTGAAACTTATTGTGATCGGAACATAAACGTGATAGCCTCAAGGCTTGTCCCTTGACTATGTTTGTGAATGTTCTGGGATGATGCATGCTGTCCATGGACAAGTAAGACGCTTTGTAGCATTCCTTTCTAAAAATGGTAGTGTTAAATCTACCAAGTTCCTTGTATATGGTTACATCTAAAAAATCAATGGTTCTGTTGGAATAATTCATTGTGAATTTCAGAAATCCATCAAGCCCATTGATGTAAGACAGAAAGGATTCCAATTCTATAACAGAGCCACACCATAGGAGAAAGAGGTCATCGACAAATCGTCTATAAAAGACGACATGAGGACATGTCAGTATGACCTCCTTCTCCCATACAGCCAAAACAAGGTTGGCGTATGAATTAGCGCAGCTCGTGCCCATAGCAACACCTACAGATTGTCTGAATACTCTATCAAGGAAAATAAAATAGTTGTTCTCAAGGACTATTTCTAAAAGAAGGGCCAGTAAATCTGCCTCTACTTCAGTAAAAAACTCATACATCAGTTTTCTAACCCAATCAATACCAGTATCATTTGGTATGCATGTGAAGAGTGATGTGACATCCATCGTCACCAAACATAAATCATCAACATTCACTAAACCTTCAACAAATGCATACAAATCTACTAAAAAATGTCCAGTGTCCTTTAGAATATAGTCATAGTGTTTCATTACCAGCTTGAGTTTCTGATCTATATAAATAGAGATGGGTTGAGTCACCCACCCTTCCCCTGCCACAATGGGTCTAAAGGGGGGGGGGGTAGTCGCATGTTTATGTATTTTAGGCAGTCCATTGATTCGTGGTATAATAGGGAATTCTACTTGAAAGTAGTCAAAAATGTCTCTAGTCAAAATTCCCAAAGATAGGCAGTCACACAATGTCTTATGTATATTGATGCAGCAAAGTTCTATCGCATCTAGGGTGCTGGATTCATAAGAATCAGTGTTAAGCATAGATAATAGGGAATCAATGTAGAATTCCCTGTTTAATACAACAATTAGTCCGCCTTTATCGGCGGGCCATATGATAATGTCACTGTTGTTCTTCAGGGATGCAAGTGCATCATGTTGCGATTGTCTGATGTTATAAAAACAGTCATGGGAATCAGAGCCCAGGCCTCGATATAAATCATTCTCAACGGCCTTCACAAACAATTCCAAATTGGGCAAGAGTCTTGGATTAATGTTACTCTTCCGTCTAAATGGTAGCTTAGCAGCTCTATCAACTTCATTGAACATTAACTTCAAATTAACATTCCTAGCAAAAAGTCTAATCGCTAGTAAATAGTCATTAATACCTGCTCTCTTATTCGGTATATACGATAGGCCTCTTTCCAAAAGTGATGTTTCTTCTTCATTCAGCTCATAGCACGAAATATTCCAAATCAACGACCTGGATACATTTTCTGCTTGTGCATCTGGGTCTGCCTGTCCGACCTGTTGTCCATACGTTTGGCCCCCATCTCGGTGTCCTGATTTATGGACCTTTTCCTCCCCATTCGTATGGGTAACGGAACCAATGGAAAATCCTCTTGGTCGCCTGGTTTCAGTTTCTCAAGCTGAATTTTCCGTCTAACAACAGTACCTACTTTTGGTATACCTACTTCCACTCGTTGATCTACAGCTGCTCGCTCCTCAGTTGGTGCAAAATATAGAGAGGTAACTGATTTAGGACTCAATAATGCCACATTGGATCCATCAGTCCTACTTATAGCACAAGCATGGTCCACTTCATGTTCTTCAATAGCAATCGATTTCCCTTCACTCGCATTCACTTCCTTGCCATTAATCAAACCAATATTGGCAACTGCTACATTATCACTAACCACAGTACGCTGCATTGTATTCACATGACTCTGAGCCTTCGTATTATTAAGTGTAGTTGCTGTCCTCGGCCATACAAATACGTGATTAGATTCAAAATCACGTTTATCCCTATTTAGCTTCTTTCTTTTTTGTAAAAGTAAAGTATTACCATAGCGTGTTACTCTGTCAATGACTTCCTGCAAAAACAAATCAGCCATGCCTTCACCCATCAAGTCCATTAATTTGTTTTGTTGTTCCATTAAGGTATCCAAAAGCTCTTGTTCCTTTGGTTTAAAGTAGTCAACCAAAAGCTGCATATACGACATGCTGGCTTGTAGATTAATCTTTTGCCAGCGCGCAAGTAGGTCAGGATACATATACATCGTGACATCCGTTTTTAGGAAATGTCTCCTTTTTGTTAGAGACGACTCAGTTTTAAAGTTGTATAATGATAATTTATATCAATGCTGGTATCGGCAGTACTGCTATGAGCAAGCATACAGGAAATGATGTAACAAATGATTTGATGGGATGTGACGTTTTTTAAAAAATTTTTTATTATTATATAAGTTTGGTTTGATGTGCTGTTAAGTTGTAACGTCTGATGAAGCGGTGAAACCGCGATAGCGCTAACGTTTTTATTTTTTCATCATTAAACACTTTGAATTGATTTGATTTGCGACTTTGTGAAAGTCTGGACTATTGCACTCATCCATCTGGGTATTGTTGTTATATTTAAAGTCGTTGGTTTTTGGTTTTGGGAGATACGTTATTTAATATATATATATATATATATATATATATATATATATATATATATATATGTATGTGTGTGTGTGTGTATGTGTGTGTATACATAGTAGGTGGTACTATATCTAGTAGGTATTCTGACAAATAGATCTACAGGAGAACAACACATATCAGCTTTCTTGAAACAGCAAGTATTCATAATTTCCACCTACAAAGGAGGACAAAATCTCAACTTCTGAAATTTTAAGCCAGTTTACTATATTATACCCCATTACCAAAATTTGTGAAAATGTATTGGCAAACAGATTAAACACTTCTAAACAAAAAAAAAAAAAACAACAGCAACACACTATCACCAGCACAGCATAGTTTCTGTCCAGGTCATAGCATGGGCACATTACTTCTCTCCTTTTTAAACATTGTAGTCAAATAAATCATAACTACTTGCTTCCTCCATTTTCATAACTTGTGTAAAGCATTTGACACATTATACCATTAGATACTGCCAGTATAAATATAAGCAAGTCAACAATAAGGTGGTTTAGGAGTTCTCTCAGAGGAATCCCAGTGTATAAAATGGAATGGCACCTTCTCATCTTACCCACGCACCAGTATAGGAATCCTTCAAGGTGTTATTCCCGGTCCTCTGCTGCTCAATATGTTTAAAAGTGATATGCAAAGTACTGTAACAAGTGCAAATATCATTCAGTATGCATATGATTCAAGACTCACCAGACATGCCCATTCATCTTCAACAAAGAACAAAACATGTCTTCAACAAGCTAGAAGAATGACTAGCAAGCTCGTAACTTACAGTAAATGCTAATAAAAGCAAAACAATGCTGTTAACCTCTGATATGGCACACAAAAAAATGAAATATATCATGACATCCAAAAACAAGATTATTACTGAACTCATTAGCCAAACAAACCTGCTAGATGCAATTATAGATAAAAGATTAAAGGTTAGCTAGCATATCAATTATGTCGTGACAAGAAACAATCAAAAACTGGAGATGTTATAGAAAATCAAATGATATTTCACACCACAAGTAATGTTACAACTTGCACAGTCATTCTTAGATGCATCCTCAGATTCAGCCAAGATTCAAAACACATACCTAAATAAACAAAAAAATGTTATAACAAAACTGGCAAATTCACCACCAATACACCAAATAAGTGACATGGCACGCCACCAGATAAACTGTCTGGCAAGTGATCTACTTTAACTTTATTTTAACTCAGAATGACACACAGCCTCTTAATTAAACCAAACAAAGAATTAGCAATCAAGAAACTTATAAGTAGGGATACTTCACCTATATAACTCCAGTCTTGAAATTTAAATCAAATGTAAACTAAAAGATCAAATTACCTTCTTGGAGACTCCCTATACATATGTTACAAAACTCTGGAACTTAGTCCCCCCAGTCTAAGAGAAGAATCAAACCCCCAGACTCTTTCTGCACATACAAAATGACTACTTAAGTATAACAATGAAATGTTCATTTGCTAAACACTGAAATAACAAAGATCACAACTCCATGCATACAAAAAAATTGCCAGTTTAAATACTTAACATATCCTAGTAAACTTAACTAGATTGTATCCACGATGTTTTTTCTCGTCTTATTGTTCTTCCATCTCTGTCCTGCAGTATGCCCTCCCTTCTTCTCCCAATGCATGCTTTGCTTTGCTTTGCCTGCTCACATGGTCTTAAGCTCCTCGTTGGTCCCAATACGAATCTCTGCTAACTCACCTCACCCTCAGTGATTCTTTTCTACCACACCCCTATACATTTTACTGCTCTGTCTCCTTTCCTTTTGACCTCGTTTTTTATGTAACTTATGAGATAACCTGCTAAATGCATATATAGCATGATTATAATACTTTTGGTAACCATTAAGCATAGCTGGGTATCTATATCATTACTTAACTATATCCATTTGAATTTCAGCTGTATATGTTTTTTCATATCCATTAGTCTTTTAATGCTTTTCTTCTTTGCTTTCTTTTACTTCATTTGCTTTGTTTCACTTTTTGCATTGGTACAGAACTTATTTCACTGAGCTCAGTTAGTCTATCACAGTCAACAATAGGAAATGTAGAAATAAGCAAAAAAAAAAAAAAGCAAATATAAAATAAATTAATGTCTCTATTTGCAGAAGACAACACCTCTGGTTATTTTATGAATTGAGAATGTTGAGGCTGAAGACGTCAAAAATGCAATAAAAAATATGATTCCATACTTTGAACACAACAAATTAAGCAAATGTTAGAGTTTGAGGTACTCAGTCCTCTGAAAGAGTTATAAAGGAGGAGGTAAGACACAGTGGAGTGTGAAATCATACCTGAAGAAGAATTGAATGAGGTCTTGAGAAGATTCCATAAGTGAAAAGCTAAACCTGTAATATGATATCACAGGTTTGTTGGTTCATACTTATGTACTAGGCTAATGACCACTAGGGCCTTTTTCAGCCTAGCCATGCATCTCAAATCTCTAACAAGTTAGATTACCATTGGGAAGTGTAAGCAGGGAATTGGAAGATGAAACATTTACAAACAGGGACCTGGGAGATAAACCATTTAGAGGCCGCCTTTGTGCATTAGAGACATATGTGCCAAACCAGATATGACTTTCCTATTTCCCATCCAATTGTCCAAGTTGCACTTGAATTGTGTTAGGGAGGAACTGTGCTTTATATTGACAGGGGAGCCTGTTCCAGAAAAGGGGTAGTGTCTGGGATTCGTGCCTATCTTTCCAGCAGGTGCAAGTCCTTTTTATATCATAAGCAAGATTTAAGTCTTTAGAATGGATAATTTTGTTGCTGTGTGTTTTGTAGATATGCAGGAGGTCCATTAGAGTGGGGTCTGACCATGCCTTGTATGCCAGGCATGGAACTCCCCTCAACAGCCTGTAGGTGACAGAATACAGGGATAGGGCCTTGAAGCAGTCTACATAGAACATGTTATTAATGCCCTGTATTCTTTTAGTGAGGAACTTTTCTGGATATTCCAATTGTTGGATGTGCCTTGTTAGGTTCATGCCAAAGGCAGCACT
>NC_056750.1:184421730-184446730 GCF_019279795.1 Protopterus annectens | reverse complement strand
ACACACACACACACACACACACACACACACACATATAGGTTCATAGGTTGGTACTAGACTATCAGCCCTAGGGCCTATACAAGCCTAGCCATAACAATTCCCTGAATATTTCTTCCCACAACATTTACTTCCCTGGACCCCTGTCTAGCAGGGTGACTGACTTGATTCCTGGGGTGAATTTCTTATCTCCCATCCAATCGTTAAGGTTCCTTTTGAAGAGGGCCAAGGAGGCACTCTGCTTGACATGTATGGGCAGTCTATTCCAGAGTATGGGGAGTCTCTAGGTCAGGAATCTATCCTTCCAGCATGTCTTGTTCATTGTGATGACAAGGTTTAGATCCCTGGAGCGTGTGGCTTTGAGGGATTGGGATTTCTTTAAGTGGAGCATGTCCAACAGCTCAGGGTTTGACATGGCCTTGTATGTAAAGCAGAGATTGCCTCTGAGTAGACGATATGCCAGAGAGTATAGTTGGAGTTTTTTTACACATATATAGGAAGAATAAACCAGGCAAGGTAGTGTGTACCACAAATTGTGAACAGGCATTACAAAAATTAAGAGATTTTAGGAGGACAACCCTGTGTTAGCCAGCCCAGATTACAATAAGGATTTAATTGTACAGGTAAATACAGCAAATTGTGATGTGGGGGCTGTGCTCAGCCAAGCTTCCTCAGAATGAAAAAAATGCTGCAGTGGGGTTAATAATGCTAATGCAAATGGATTATCCATGAGAGGAGTGCATTGATATTCCCAGGCAGACCCATTTTTTTCCAGTGTCGGTTTTCAAGGATCAATTCAAAATCATGGGGGGGGGGGGTTGTGTGAAGAAAATGAAAACACTGTCATCTGTGTTAGCATGTCTGACAGGAGA
Source organism: Protopterus annectens (assembly GCF_019279795.1). Classification (NCBI taxonomy): domain Eukaryota; kingdom Metazoa; phylum Chordata; order Ceratodontiformes; family Protopteridae; genus Protopterus; species Protopterus annectens. Next base: position 184,445,861 of record NC_056750.1, on the reverse strand, counting down.
TCTGTGTATCTTTTCAGATTAACTTGCATTGTATGTCAGCATGCCTAATTGTGAAATGTAAATACGTTTTTTGAAATGTTGAGCATTTCCCTGTATATACAGAATGTTTAGACAATCTGTCAGTGTTCTGATACATTTCTAACTGTGCATGTTTGAGAGGGACATTCTAAAGTGCAAACTGTGGAGAATCAGCTGAACAGTCAGTAACGTCATTAGAATGTTCCTGGTTGCTATGTGATTATTTAAACAGCTGATTGACAGAAAAAAACTTTTTCCAACAGCTGACTGTTATTTTTTAAAATAGGACAGTTGACACTGCAGTTTGTGAAGTATTAAGCAATTTTGTGAAGTGCAGTTTGTCAAGTGCTGTACAGTCAGTGGACACCAAGAAAAGAGAACTCACCAAAAATTGTAAGCTTGTCTTGAACTTGCTATTATATATTAGATTAGATCAGGGACAGTATTCTTTAGTTAGACTAGGAAAGCTTAGTTATTATTACAGGGTTTTTCTAGAATAATGGACTGCTAACCTGCAGTTTAATTTTACATTTCCGGTGACTGAGTTCTGGTGTTTATTGAGCTATTGATTTACATTCTTGTAATCATTTTTACTTATTATTAAATGTTTTTCATTAATTTACATTGTGGCTGTAAATCAGTGTTTCTACCTGTTTGGTACACCCCTGGTCCCCTTGAATGTCTGGTTGCTTATGGTCATAGCTATCATTTATTGTGATATTTAATTTTCATAATTGGACACCCCTTTAGAAGGGCATGAAGACACTCTGATTGGTGGCAACATTACCCTATTATTGTGGGGAAGGAACACAGCTGGAAAACAGTCTCAAGCTTTCCCAGAACAGTTTGGATATATGAGATTTAAATTTACTTTGAGTGTGAGTGAATTAGTTATCTTAAAGTGGGACACTTTGTTCTGAAGTGTGTAACAAGAAAATACATTTGGGGTGGACAGAAGTATATACTCCAGTCCTAGGAAAATAGAGCATGTTCCTTTGGGGTTCTTAGGGAAAATTGTGAAATATTACTTTTGTTTAAATGACAGTCTCATATTGGAGTCAGTAGTGAGGATTGAAGCTCCTTAGTTACTGACCCAGGATAGCAAGGAACGTCACATTTGTTTTTTGACAGTCTGGTGAGGTATTGACTGGACATCACATTATATACACACACACACACACACACACACACACACACACACACACACACACACACACACACATATATATATATATAATGAGATATATGGAAAACAATACAGATTTACATACCAGATTGGTCGAGGCCAGGGTTAACAATGACCGCCACCAGTACTATTAGCCAATAGGGTGCTGGTGGAAATTGGGCTACTGCTGGCTGAAGGAGGAGAAGGAGAAGAAGAGGCAGTAGGCATGCCCAAATGCAGGAAAAGAGGAGAAAGGTTAGGAGTGTGCTAGTGAGTGTAGGAACTTTGAATGTTGGCAGTATGATTGGTATAGAAAGAGCGCTAGCTGATATGATGGACAGAAGGAAGGTCGATATATTGTGTATGCAAGAGACCAGGTGGAAGGGAAGTAAGGCCAGGTGTATTGGAGGTGGGTTCAAATTGTTCTATCATGGTGGGGATGGGAGGAGAAATTGTGTAAGGGTTATCCTGAGGAACAGTATGCCAAGAGTGTTTTGGAGGTGAAAAGAGTGTCAGAGTGATGTTTATGAAGCAGGAAATTGATGGTGTAATGATGAATGTTGTTAGTGCATATGCTCCGCAAGTTGGGTGTGAGATGGATGGGAAAGAAAAAGTTTGGAGTGAGTTGGATGAAGCGGTGATGACTGTACCTAAGGGTGAGAGAGTGGTGATTGGAACAGATTTCAATGGGCATGTTGGTGAATGGAACAGGGGGGGTGAGGAAGAGATGGGTAGGTATGGTGTTAAGGAAAGGAATGCAGAAGGTCAGATGGTAGTGGATTTTCCAAAAAGGATGGACATGGCTGTGGTGAATATGTATTTTAACAAGAGGGCAGAGCACAGGGTGACATACAAGAGTGGAGGGAGATGCACACAGGTGGAATATATCCTATGCAGGAGGGCCAGTTTGATGTAGATTGAAGACTGTAAAGTGGTGACGAGGGAAAGTGTACTTAGGCAGCATAGAATGGTGGTCTGTAGAATGGCACTGGTGATCAAGAAGAGGAGGAGGAATGTGAGGGCAGCACCAAGGATCAAATGGTGGAAATTGAAAAAGGGTGATTGTGAGGTGGAGTTCAGAGAAGAGTTAAGATGGGCACTGGGTGGCAGTGAAGTTACCAAACAGCTGAGTAACTACAGCAGAGCTAGTAAGGGAGATTGCTAGAAAGGTCCTTGGTGTGACATCTGGACAGAGGAAGGAGGACAAGGAGACCTGGTGGTGGAATTAGGAAGTACAGGAAAGTATACAGAGAAAGAGGTTGGTGAAGAAGAAGTGGGATTGTCAGAGTGATGAAGGAAGTAGACAGGAGTATAAGGAGACGAGGTGCATGACAAAGAGAGATGTGGCAAAGGCTAAGGATAAGAGGTATGGAGAGTTGTATGAAAGGATGGACACTAAGGAGGGAGAAAAGGACCTATACCGATTGGCTAGACAGAGGGACCGAGCTAGGAAAGATGTGCAGCAGGTAAGGGTGATAAAGGATAATGTGGGAAATGTACTCAAAAGTGAGGAGAGTGTGTTGAACAGATGGAAAGAGTACTTTGAGGCGCTGATGAATGAAGAGAATGAGAGAGAGAGAAGGCTGGATGATGTGGGGATACTGAATCAGGAAGTGCAATGGATTAGCAAGGAGGAAGTAAGAATAGCAATGAACAGGATGAAGAATGGAAAGGCTGTTGGTCTAAATGACATACCTGTGGAAGCTTGGAGCTGTTTAGGAGAAATGGCAGTGGAACTTTTAACCAGATTATTTAATGAAATCTTGGAAAGTGAAAGGATGCCTGAGGAGTGGAGAAAAGGTGTTTTGGTACCAATTTTTAACAATAAGGGTGATGTGTAGAGCTGTAGTAACTACATTTATTTATTTATTTATTTGCAGTTGGTTTACCAGGATAGTCCATTGGGCCAAAATGAACCCATTTTCAATGGAGTCCTGGGGAGAAAAGCTCCAAAAACAAACTAGGTACATACAGTAGATTACTAATGATAATTATACAAATGTAAAAGATACAAGCAATTAATTTCAAAAGTACAGGAAACATTTAAAACAATACCGACTAGTGATGAAACTTGGAGGTGTTATAGGCTAAGAAAAGTAATATTGCAGAGTGATACAGAGTAGTTATTACTTAAGAAGCATAAACTTAATAGGTGCAGTCTAGTACATTCTTTGCAGATTCCATGGGAATAATAATGTGAGTTATGGGAAATAAGGAAAAATTGCTGGAGTAAACATGAGAGAGAAGGAAGATGAAAATTGACAGTATTAGTTATGTGAGGTGGGAGCAAGAGCATTCCCACTGGGACACTAGATGTATGTTAAGAGATTTTTTGAACATATAATGGTTAGAGGTGGTGCGAATGGATGGTGGTAGTGAGTTCCAAAGGCGAGCTAGGTTATAGGATAGTAGGTTTTTGCCTGGGGGACAAGTTGGTTTGTGCACTTCTAATAGATTTTGATTGTTTGACCTTAAAACTCTATCAGGTAGGTGCATCTTAAAGGCAGAAGACAGGGAGGGACAGAGAGAGGGGTTGAAAATGAGCTTGTGGTCAAGAGTTAGCTGAGTATAGGTGAGATGATTGGGTAGTTCTAGCCATTTTTGTTTTTTGAGAGAGGAACAGTGGTGGGTGGAGGACTTATGGCTGTTAGCAAACTTGGTGATTTTGTTGTAGCAAGAGGAAAGTTGTTTTTTTAAAGAAGACTGAAGATTAGTTAGGAGTGGAGCTCCATAGAGGAGGGAGGGGATAAGAAAGGAAGTAGAGAGAGTGATTTTAGTGGTGGTTGTAAGGTACTGATTTTGTTGGTAGAGCATACCTAGTTTTTGATGGGTTTTTTTGATACTTAATTTTAGATGGGAGTTGAAATTAAGCTGGCTGTCAATTTGGACCCCAAGTAACTTGGCTTCTGACACCAGTTCCAGAAGTGAGTTATTTTGACTAGTAATCGAGAATGTGTTTATATCGAAAGGAGTAACTTTAGAGGGGGTAAATACCATTAATTTAGTTTTAGAAGCATTGAGTGCTAGGTGGTTTATTTTCATCCATTGCTCAGTGATTGAAAAAGCTTCTTGCGTAAGCTTTAGGAGTATGGGGGTAGATGTGGCAGAGCAGATAATGGTAGAATCATCTGCATATTGGATGATGTTTGAGAATGGAATAGATTTGCGGAAATCATTTATAAATATGTTGAAGAGAAGGGGACCTAGTATGGAGCCTTGGGGAACTCCGGTGGGGGTATTAAGAAATGAGGAGGTTGCCTTTTTCCATTTTACTGCTTGGTATCTATTGGATAAGTAGCTGGAGAACCAGTTCAAAGAGGAGGGAGATAGGTTAAGTTTTGAGAGTTTAGTTAAGAGCAGGCTGTGTGAGATAGTGTCAAAGGCCTTAGAGAGGTCAAGTAGTAGGGTAGAAACAATTAGGCCGGAGTCACGAGCTTTATTTACAGTTTCAAGAAAGGAGAGGGGGGCTATCATGGTGCTATGATTTGGTCTGAATCCATGTTGTGTGGGAGTTAGAAGGTTATTATCTAAGAGATATGGTAAGAGTTGAAGTTGGACACACTTTTCTAGAAGTTTTGAAATGGGAGACAGGATAGCAATGGGGCAGAAATTAGTAACATTGTTATTGTTGCCACCTTTATGCAAAGGTATGATAAAGGCTTGTTTCCAGATTTGGGATACTGTACATTCTTGGATGGAGCGGTTGATTAAAATGCTTATGGGATAGGCAATTGCTTCAGCAGCTATGCTTAGAAAGTAAGAAGGGATGTTATCAGGTGCGTTAGTGCATGACTTCAATTTCAGAAGGAGTTTCTTTATAGTAGAAGTAGGTATAGGTTTTAATGAGAATAGAGGAGAGTGGGGAGAGGGAGTATTAAAGGGTGGTGAAGATGATGTGGAAGTTAGAGTAGGAGAAGAGGTAGAGGATAGAGAGTTAGTAGATGGGAATGAGGGAGTAGTAGCAGTGCAGGGTAGATTGTTGGTAGGGGAGGGTGGGGGTGTATTAGAGAATGAGGTGGTACTAGAGAATGAGGAGGTTAGTTTGGCAATGGATTCAATGAAAAAGGAGTTAAATTGAGTAGCTAAGTCTAATTCTGGAGCATTTGGGTCTGGGGTGGGGGTGTGTGGTTTGCTGGGGTTAAGGAGAGTAGAGATACCTTTCCAGAATTTCTGAGGGTTTGTTTTATTATTGTTTTGGAGTGTAGAGAAGTAATTTTGTCGATCAGAGATAATAAGCTTTTTTACTTTATTTCGAAGTGTTTTGTATTCATTGTGGAGTCGGGGGGTCTTGTTTTTCTGATAGAGTGCCCAGGCTTTATCTCTATGGTGCATGGTTGCTAGCGTGTTTTTGGTAAGCCAAGGGGCGGAATTAGTTTTTATTCTCTTTCTCCACAACTACAGAGGGATAAAACTGATCAGTCACGGCATGAAATTATGGGAAAGAGTAGTAGAAGCTAGGTTAAGAAGGGAGGTGATAATCAGTGATCAGCAGTATGGTTTCATGCCAGGAAAGAGCACTACAGATGTGATGTTTGCTCTGAGAGTGTTGATTGAGAAGTACAGAGAAGGTCAGAAGGAGTTGCATTGTGTCTTTATGGACTAAGAGAAAGCATATGACAGGGTGCCTAGAAAGGAGTTGTGGTATTGTATGAGGAAGTCAGAAGTGGCAGAGAAGTATGTAAGAGTGGTACAGGATATGTACAAGGGTGGTGTGACAGCGATGAGATCTGCAGTGGGAGTGACAGATGCATTTAAGGTGGAGGTGGGATTACATCAAGGATCAGCTCGGAGCCCTTTCTTATTTGCAGTGGTGATGGACAGGTTGACAGATGAGATCAGACAGGAGTCCCAGTGGTCTATGATGTTTGCAGATGACATTTTATATGTAGTGAGAGTAGGGAACAAGTTGAGGAGACCCTGGAGAGGTGGAGATATGCTCTAGAGAGGAGAGAAATGAAGGTCAGCAGGACTAAGACAGAATGTATGCATGTGAATGAGAGGGAGGATAGAGGAATGGTGAGGATGCAGGGAGTAGAGTTAGTGAAGGTGGATGAGTTTAAATACTTGGGATCAACAGTTCAGAGTAATGGTGAGAGAGGTGAAGAAGAGAGTACAGGCAGGGTGGAGTGCATGGAGAAGAGTGTCAGGAGTGATTTGTGACAGACGGGTACCAGTAAGAGTGAAAGGGAAGGTCTACAAGAGGGTAGTGAGACCAGCTATGTTATATGGGTTGGAGACAGTGGCATTGACAAAAAGGCAGGAGTTAGAGCTGGATGTTGCAGAGTTAAAGATGTTAAGATTTGCACTGGGTTTGATGAGGGTAGACAGGATTAGGAATACATATATTAGAGGGTCAGCCCAGGTTGGACGGTTTGGAGACAAAGCCAGAGAGGCACAATTACATTGGTTTGGACATGTGCTGAGAAGGGATGCTGGGTATTTTTGGAAAAGGATGCTAAGGATGACGCTGCCAGGTAAGAGGAAAAGAGGAAGGCCTAAGATAAGGTTTAAGGATGTGGTGAGAGAGGACATGCAGGTGGTTGGTGTGACAGAGCAAGATGCAGAGGACAGGAAGAAATGGAAACAGATGATCCACTGTTGCGACCCCTAATGGGAACATACAAAAGAAAAAGAAGAAGTGTGTGTGTATATATATATATATATCTATATATATATCTATATATATATATATATATATATATATATATATGTGTAAATGTGTATATATATATATATATATATATATATATATATATATATATATATAAATGTGTATATATATATATATATATATATATATATATATATATATATATACTTTGACAGATATATAGATATACACACATACAAACACACACACACACACATATATACATGAACATATGTGGGAACTGAATTAAGTCAAATGCTTGTATCGTCATCTGTTTAGTCAACACAATTTGGTCGACTACACAGATGGTTGAGATCTGTGCGAGATCATACAGTTCTTGGGATTAGAAAAAATGCTCTTTCCCCAACATTGTGCAACCTTGGAGTTAGTATATAATTAGCTTGGGGTATGGGAGGTGGAGGGGGCTTACCCCCATGTAAAAAAATCAATGTTTTATTTTAGTTTTAGTTTTGATGCATCAAAGTTATTTCTTGGTACATGCACAGTAGCTTGTCGACATTCATATTTTTGATGTTTTGTGGTCAATGCTGTAAACATTAGCATTTGTGCATATTGAGTGTGTGTATATGTCTGTGCATGTGTGTGTCTGTTTATGTGAAAAACAAGCCTCTACAGTTACTTCCTTCTGCAAATACAATAATTTCTCCACCAGAATTTTGGACATCTCCCCCAGTGTATTTCCCATAGACCCATTTTATTATTCTAAACCAAAATTCTTCAGCATTAACATCCAAAAAATAAAATTAATACCCATCAATACAGAAACATCCATTATAAATAGACACTCTTTCTCCTTCATCAAGCAGTAGGTGACGTGCACCCAAACCCAGGTCCCTTCCAGACTCCAAACTGTATTCCATTCTCTAAAACTTTAAACATACTCACTGTAAAGTTCATAAGCATATCTATTAAAATGACAGATCTACATACCTGAATAACATACCATACCATTCACATCCTAGCTGTAACTGAGACCTGACTTAAACCAGCTATAAAAGATGATGGAATTCTTTACACGGGCTATAATATAATCAGACTAGGTACAATTCACAAGAAAACAAGTAGAGTAAACTTAACTTTCCCTTTAAAGTAACCCCCTATTCCAGTATCATCCAAAAATTTGACAATGCCAACATTTTTATTTCATATCTAAAATTAAATGATTAAAAAAATATATATATATATATATATATATATATGTATATATATATATCTATATATATATATATATATATATATATATATATATATATATATATATATATATATATATATATATATATATATATATATATATATATATATATCAACGTATTTTATATTGCCCAGGAATAACATTCTTATACTTGAATAATACTATTGTGGATATCAGTAGCAATTTCAAACAAAACAATCATACCTGGAGATGTTAATATAGGTTGGCAGACATTATCCACATACTTCACAATTTGCAGTATGAAACTATGCGGGTTCAAATAACTCATCAAAATACCAGCCAGATTTAATTAAAATGACAACCAGAAATCCCATCAAGACTAGATTCTGGTCATCAGCCCATGTAACTTTACTTCAGCAGGTATACTGCCATCTACCCTTAGTGACCATTTACCAGCCTTTGCTCATAGAACTAAATTTCAAGTTATCAAGAAACATAGATTCATAACTATCTGTAAGCTTACAGAATTAAGGCAGTAGTCTTTCATCAACTCATTAAAAACAATGAACTGCTGTTCCTTAAAAACTCTACCCCCTGTTGAAGAAGTAAAACATTTTAATGTAGTATTTCTAAACATCCTAAATGATGCCGCTGTGGTGCAGTGGTAGCGTTGTTACCTCACTGCAAGAGGTTCTCCCATTCGATTCTCGGCTGGAGTGTGGTGAGTGACTTCTGTGTGGAGTCTGCATGTCCTCCCCGCAGTTGGGTGGCGTTCAAAACACATGCATAAATGGGCGTGCCTTCGGTGAAGGTTGGACGTCGAGCTGGCACCTCGGTGTTCGTGAAAATCTACTGCCAGTCATTAGTGGACCGGAGTTCCGCTGTGGTGACCCCTAACTGGGAAAAACGGAAAGACAAACAACAAAAATTTCTAAACATCCTAAATAGCCTACCCTCACGGTGCACTAAAAGAAGTAAAACTAGCCATGTACACTGGCTCAGTAAGTCAAGCAAACTCCTTATAGATCAACACAATGCTTGGCAAAACTGGAAAAAAACTAAAACAAAAAGCAAAAATGATAAATAGAAATATGCAGACAACTGCTTAACAAGGTCAAAAAACAAATTAATAGGGACAAATAAAACTATATCATATCCAATTACAAAGCAGCCTCAAAAATAACCCAAAGATTTCTGGCCTGCCCTATCCTCCCTACAAAACCCAGGTACCATAAAACAACACATTCCATGCCCATACAGACCCTCTAATCAAATAGCTACTAAACTGAACACATACTTCATAGAATATATAGCTAAAGTATCTCCAAATCAGCTTATAACACCCCACATTCCTCCCTAACTCCCCTAACAATGCACTGAAACCATTCACATTCTCAGCAGTCACCTGACTTCCCCTCTCTACTTCACTTAAACCTGTCTAATCCTACTATAGCTCCAGTAATTTACCTTTGCTCTCCCTTCAACCCATCCCTAATAGTGTTATAAAAAACTCTTTCTTAAACTCAAACCTTGCTCTATATCCACATATAATCTTTATTTTGTTTTATTTATTTTACATTTGTTGACCGGGATAATCCAACTGGATGCATGTCCATTTTCAGCGGAGACCCTGGGAGAAAAGCTCCAAGGTAAACAGATACAACATAACATATTACAAATATAATATTTACAGTGATTACATAAGCAAACAAGATAAACAAGTCCCACAGGTTAGAGTTAATCCCTGGTGAAAGTCTGGATTAAATTACACAGTAAACTGCTTAACAGACTATACACATTCTACAGGAGCGTTAGCCAGGCTTGGTACAATGACATAGCCAGTTTAGTCTCAGATGTTGTTTGAGTCTAGTTTTAAATTGACCTAAGGAGGACAGTAAAGTAATATCAGCTGGAATGGAGTTCCAGGATCTACCTGCAGAGTTTGCAAAGAGCGAGGCACCGGCTGTGTTGTTAATTTTGCACATCTGAATTGGAAGCATGTTAGATGATCGAAGCAGTCTAGGATTATTATAAGGGGTGACAAGATTCTTAAGTGCTTCTTAAGTATTGTACTTAATTACTTAAGTATTGTACTTAATTATTGTACTTAATTAAGTACTTAATTCTTAAGTATTGTCCGGATTATAATGGATTTGATGGGCCATAATCAATTGGTTATACTGGATAAGACTGGGTAGTTCAAGCCACCCAAGCTGGTTTAGATTGCTGCAATGATGTGTCCTAAAAGGCAGCCCAGTGGCAAACCTGGCAATGTGGTTGTAGCAGATTGAGAGTTTGTTAAGGACAGTCTTGTTTAAATTAGAGAGTAAAGGGGATGCATACAAAAGAGTTGAAACTAGGTGAGAGTGAGCTATGGCAATTTTAGCTGGAAGCGTTAGGAAGGCTTTTATTCTGTAGAGTGACCCTAGTTTTTTTATCGATGGTTTTGATCGATTGGTTGACATGTTGGTCGAATTTTAGATTATTATCTGTAATGACACCTAATAATTTTGTGGAGGGGTCAGGGGAGATTATTGTGCCATCATTTGCATTTATGGTAAAGGTAAAATCAGTAGACCTATGTGTTGGTGAAAATAACAGCATTTTATTTTTTTGGGGATTTAGTATCAGACTACATTCAGAAAGCCAGCTTTCTATTGTGTTAAAGGTGGCCTGGGTAGCTGACCATAACTCTGTTGGAGATGTGGCTGAGCAAATCAGGGTAGAGTTGTCAGCGTATTGGATACAGCTGACTTTAGGGATGACAGTATACAGGTTGTTAATGAAGATGGAGAACAGCAGGGGCCCTAGTATAGAGCCTTGTAGTACTCCAAGGGTATTAGGTAGTAGGTTAGTGAGTTTGTTCTGCCAGAGAACAGCCTGATCTTTGCCATTCAGGTAGGATTTAAACGATTGAAGGGCTTTAGTATCAAGACAGAATGTTTGCAGGGTGTGGATTAAAAGTTGGTGATCAAACATATCAAATGCCTTGGAAAGATCCAAGAAGAGAGCAGAGGATATATGATTATTGTTATAATTATGGTTTATGGTGATGGTAGAGGCTAGTAGGGCTGAAGTAGTGCTGTGGTGAGATCGGAAGCCATGCTGGGTGTCTACCATGAGGTGATTCTGGATTAGGTTTTGCATGAGTTGTCTATGAATACATTTTTCCATAATCTTTGCAAGTGGAGAGAGTATAGTTATTGGCCTATAGTTGGAGAATTCAGTAGAGCTGCCTCCTTTGTGAAGTGGGATTACATAGGATAGTTTCCAGATGGTGGGAATTTTAGCTTCTGTTATGGTTCAATTGATTAGTTTTGATACAGGGTAAGCAATAGCATCACCTGATTTTTGTAGGTACTCGGCAGGAAGTTGATCAGCAGAGAGTGTGGTGGGTTTTAGTTTTCTGATCGAGGTACGGATAAGTTATGTGGTGACTGGTTGGAAGCTGAACGAGAGTAAGTTTCTAGGGGTGGTACTTTTAGGGCCAGGGGAGCTAGGAGGTACTTGGCTAGCTAGGGCTTGAATTGTCTCAGTGAAGAATCAGTTAATACTGTCAGAAACATCCTTGGGGGGTTTATTAATAGTTACAGCAGGGATAGAGGTAGAAGATTGTCTGGGATGTAGCAGATTATTCAAACCTGTCCCAAACTTCTGATGGTTATTTTGATTTACTGTCTGTAAATTACAGTAGTATTGTTTTCCATCTTGTAAAATGGATTTTTTAATTTCATTCCTACATTGCCTGTATTTAATGTGATCTTGGGGGTCTTTAGTGGAATGCCATAAAGCCCATACTTTGTTTCTAAGGGTAATTTTGAGTCTAGACTCTTTAGAAAAGCATGGCACAGTTTTTGCTTTTGTTCTCTTTGAACAAACAGGTGCATACAAGTCAAGGATCTCAAGGAATTTATTGTTAAAGTATACAACTGCTTCCTCTAAGGCGAGGTATTTTAGAATAGACCAGTTGCATGATTTTAGTTCCTGTTGTAATTTGGCATGGTCAAAGGTTCTTCTGTTTCTAACTTTTCTGAGTAAGGGTTGTTGGAAGTTAATGGCTTTGTGCTTAATTATGTATGTGAGAAGGTGATTGCTTAGGTCAACAGGGAAGGTACCAGAGGTATACAGTTGGGGGTGACTATTAATGAGTACCCAGTCAAGTATGCTATCTTTTTGGTTGGGTTTACCTATTCTGGTAGAGGTGGATATGATTTTTGTAAATGCATGCAGGTTAATATGGGTAGTTGGGGATTTTGATGAACAGGTGCCCCAGTCAATGTTAAAATCTCCAAGTAGTAGGGTTTCTTGGAGGTAGTGACATGATAACCAGTGCAGGGTGTCCTCAAGTTTAGCTATATTGTTACCTGGGGAAATGTACATGCAGATGATATTAATGCATTTACTTTTATTAAATTGCAGTTTGGTGGCAAGAATCTCTGAGTTATTAATCTGTGGTGGTTGTATTACATCTATGGTCACATTCAACTCTGCTTTATAGAGTATAGCTACCCAACCCCCTTCCTGGAAACACAATCCAGCCTGCGTATATTGTACCCAGGTGGTAACACTTCATTGTCTGTAGTGTTAGATTTTACCAGATCTCAGATATACAGAGAATCTTAGGGGAGTGAACAGCAAGGAGTGCGTGCAGTTCATGTACCTTGTTATTAATGCTTTTAATATTGAGATGACAGGCTAGGAGAGAGTTAGATGACCTGTTAATTGTAGGTTTATAGCTTAGGTTACAGGTAGAGGGGGTGTATATGTCTGAGGTGGATGGGCCAGGGTTGGGGTGTATATCCCCACCAAGTATTAGGCTAGGTCTATGCTTAGTGATAAGTTTCAGAAATTTGTCTATAAGTTTGTGGTAGTGTTTGGATCTATGGCTAAAGTTCCTGGGGTTGATGTTTTGGAAGAGTGGACAAGACACTGGACAGGATCGGGTACTGTAAGTATGGTTGACGGTGGGCCGATTTATGGTTGGGGTGATAGTATGGGCTTTTGGGAACTGAAATCCTGTGAGAAACTGGTTTTCATACAAGGTAAGGTGGTATGGGGCTAACAAGAGGGGTAGTAGAGAGGAGTGTATCATTGTTTGGCATACAGCTAGTGTGTTGAGGAACTGTTTTACCTGTTGATGCAACACCAGAAAATAGGGTGGTTAGATAACTGTACTGGAGGCGGGTGAGAGAATGCCAGATGAAAGCTAATAGGTACTAGTAAATTCCCAGATGAAAGCTGATAGGCTCTAGAAAGTGGGGGAGGGGATATTGTACTATAAATTTAGAGCCAGTGGAGGTGGGTAGGAATTGGGGGCAGGGATAGGAGTGGGGCAATTGTGATTTATAAGGTTTCTTAGGGCTTCCTAAAGCTGTAAGGTAAGTATTATAGCTCGTAATTATATTAGATTATAGCTCTAATTTATGCTAGCTGTAGGTCTGCTGTTTTTTAATACAATTTTTAGTGAATTTGCTAACTTTAATACAAATTTGGGGATGTTTTAAGGTTAGAAATACAATTATTAGAAGGCAGGGGTAAACTACTTTTAAGTAAGGGTAAGCAGTTAGCCAATTTTAGATGGGGACAAACTAAAGGTGCTTTAGACCCAGTCAGCAAGCTTACAGATTAAAATGGTGAACAGTATTAAGTTTCCACCTTGGCACTTTGTAGTGGGCTGACTTCAGTGCACTATATTCAGCAGGGTAATGTCCTTCTTGGTCAGGGAGCAGTGTTAGAGGATTTTTAACAGGGGAACTACCTGGAAATTAGAGTAGAGCAAGTTAAATAAATAGTTAGGTAAGAGGCAATTCAGTACTCTGCTTTTACTTTGCTTTTTACTAGCATAAGTCATTTAGGTCTGTTTCTTCTAAACAACACAGCCGATCAAATTCAGCACTTAAAAAGCACAGTACAGTGGATATTCACATTAATTAGGTTATCTACAGTAACCTACAAACTCCGTGAAGCTGCGAGCACCGTGAGCACTTCAATTTCTAACTTAGTCATGCATGCATATGCGCAAATCTGGGCACCTTTAAACACACTAATGCAGTAATTGCTGCTTTTATAATACTAAGGGCACCGACAACATTTAACACTAAATCAGACCGTCGTATCTACGACATAACACAGTGCAAGCATTTACAATGTAGGACCAACAACTATCATTTCTACTATGAATTCAGCAGGGCAAACATTTACTATCATTTCTACTGTAAATTACGCAGGGCAGGTAGTTACAACTGATAAACAGGGTAAATAATTACTGTTGTTTCTACTGCAAAAAGGTAAACAGGGCAATCAGTTACAACTAATACAACATACCATGAGGATGAAGATGCTGCCGACAGGGTCTAGATGCACCGGGCATTTGAAAAGGGCGGGTCTTAGTAGGTAGATATGAAACCTTGCTTACGTGGCTGCTCAGGGGAGGAGTTAAGGCAATTGCGATTTACGAGGTTTCCTAGTGCTTCCTAGAGCTGTAAGGTAAGTATTATAGCTCTTAAATATATTAAATTATAGCTCAAATTTATGCTAGCTGTAGGTTTGCTGTTTTTTAATACAATTTTTAGTGAATTTGCTAACTTTAATACAAATTTGGTGATGTCTTAAGGTTAGAAATACAATTATTAGAGGGCAGGGGTAAACTACTTTTTAGTAAGGGTTAGGAGATAGCCAATTCAGATAGGGACAAACTAAAGGTGCTTTAGACCCAGTCAGCAAGCTTACAGATTAAAATGGTGGACAGTATTAAGTTTCCACCTTGGCACTTTGTAGTGGGCTGACTTCAGTGTACTATATTTAGCAGGGTAGTGTCCTTCTTGGTCAGGGAGCAGTGTTAGAGATTTTTTAACAGGGGAACTACCTGGAAATTAGACTAGAGCAAGTTAAATAAATAGTTAGGTAAGAGGCAATTCAGTACTCGGCTTTTACTTTGCTTTTTACAAGCACAGATAAGGTCAGTTAGGTCTGTTTCCCCTAAACAACACAGCCGATCAAATTCAGCACTTAAAAAGCACAGTACTGTGGATATTCACATTAATTAGGTTATTTACGGTAACATACAAGCTCTATGAAGCTGCAAGCACTGTGAGCATTTCAGTTTCTAACTTAGAATCATGCATGCATATGAGCAAATCTGGGCAACTTTAAGCACACTAATGTAGTAAGAGTAAGTGCTGCCTTTATAATACTAAGAACACAGACATTTAACACTATATCAGACTGTCATATCTACGACATAACACAGTGCAAGCATTACAATGTAGGACCAGCAACTATCATTTCTACTGTGAAGTCAACAGGGTAAGCATTTACTATTGTTTCTATAGTAAATTAACAACATTAAAACTAGATCAGTCTGCCGTATCTATAAGATATTACACAGGGCAAGCATTTTCAATGTAGGACCAACAACTATCATTTCTACTATGAATTCAGCAGGGCAAGCATTTACTATAGTTTCTATTGTAAATTACACAGGGCAGGTAGTTACAACTGATAATTAAACATGGTAAATAATTACTGTTGTTTCTACTGCAAAACAGTAAACAGGGCCATCAGTTACAACTAATACAACATACATTGAGGATGAGGATGCTGTCGGCGGGGTCTAGATGCACCGGGCATTTGTAATGGCGTGTTTTAGTAGGAATATATGAAACATTGCTTACATGTCTGTTCAGGGGAGGAGTTAAGGCAATTGCGATTTACAAGGTTTCCTAGGGCTTCCTAGAGCTGTAAGGTAAGTATTATAGCTCTTAATTATATTTTAATTTATAGCTCTAATTTATGCTAGCTGTAGATTGGGTGTTTTTTAATACAATTTTTAGTGAATTTGCTACCTTTAATACAAATTCCACCGGAGTACCTTAAACTTGCTGATGAAACCATTGCCTACCCAAACAGCATCGTTAATAATAGATGTCTTACTGAGTCTAATGTCCCTATTCCATGGAAAAAGTTCCATATTATCACATTGCATAAAAGAAGTAATTCCTCTGACAATTCTGTCTTTTGTCTAATAGTCTCCATGTGTCTCCTCTCAAACATCCTAAAAAATGTATTTATAAACAACTTTTAAACTACCTCATTAAAAATAAATTATTTATCAATACCCAACATAACTTTCAGACAGCCCACGGCACAAGAACTGCTTTAATATCCTTCATGGACACTGCCCATAAAGTTAGAAATTCTGTCAAACTTATCTCTCCAGTATTCCTAGACCTTTCAAAAGCCTTTGGCATGGTATCTCATCCAAAACTCCTTAACCAGCTTTCCATCCTCTGTCTAACATCTCCCTCTTTTCAATGGTTCTTCTGCTACCTATCAAAAAGACAAAAATCAATAAAATGACAGATGGCTCCATCTCACCACAAGTGTGCCTCAAGGATACATACTTAGAACTCTTCTTTCTAGAATTTTTATAAGTAATCTGTATACTTCTTCATGTCAAGGCTCCCTAATTCAATATGCAGATAACTTCACAACCATCTGCTCTTTATCCTCCGTAAGAAATTTAAAAAGGTAACCCAACAAGCATTTGCTTCATTTGCAACATGGCTTAATAAGGCACAACTCTTACTCAATCCCCAAAAAACTAAGCTTCTCCTCTTTACTCTTAAAATCCCACTACACAGGTAAAACAGCAATCAAGATCTGTTCTACAGACAATACAGAAATAGAAGTAGATAAGCTTTTAGAAGTTATAATAGATGATAAATCTTAAATTCAACCTACACGTCCAAAGTAAGATTAAAAAGAAAATCACCAAAAGCTTGGAATGATATACAGAAAAAAAACTTTCTGAATACATCAACTAAAACTACTCTGGCTAAAACTTCCCTCCTTCCCACACTGCTTTCTGGAGCCCCAATAGTAACCAACATAAACATGTATTCCTAAAATACAACTTGAAAGTTGCTACAACTAAATATCCAAATTTGCAACCAGTGCAACCTCCAGAACCCATCATTGTAAAGCAGTCAGCGCTCTTAATTGACACAAACTTCCCAACCAACTCTCCTACCTGCAACTGACAATGGTTCTGCAGTCTCGGTCAGGAAAACTTGCTAATGTTCAAGCAGCTGAAATGCCTTTTCAATAAGAGAAATGTAAAGTATATATATATATATATATATATATATATATATATATATATATATATATATATATATATATATTTATTTATTTGTGTGTGTGTGTGTGTGTGTGTGTGTGTGTGTGTGTGTGTGTGTGTAAAATCTTCCACTATGCAACCTCAAAAATATCTATAACCACAAGTTATGCAAAATCCAACTTCGTGATTATTGCAGAGCCTTTACCATCCTCTGCTTCTCTGACTGAGAGCGTAGCGGTGCCTGTTCTTACCACTGCTGCTGCATTAGTGCTCAACTGTTCAGATTTTTACCTCATATGTTTGGCTTGTTCCTCATAAAATTTGTGATTTTCTGGATTGTTGTGGTCAATCATTGAGGGCTGAATTCATTAAATATTGACAGGTATTTGAATTTTAAAATTCATATCCTTCAGAAAATGCATGGTAACACAAAACTTTTATTCTAGCAACTTTCTAAGTTTATAAGAGAAATATTTAAAATTTGTCCCTATTTTTAAGGCTTTGTCCCCCCATTATTTCTTCTTATGTCCAGATTTTTTGTGCTAAGAGGTTGTGAGCTATGTGCCCATTCTATTGCACATTTCCAACTATTTTCCATTCTTTTCTATGCATTTCTGCAAGCTATCTCTCTCATTTAGAACTTAATTATTTTTCTCTCCATCCACCAGGTCTTGCTGATTGTCTCCCTTTGTTCACACAGTGAACTACCATGAGGATATGAGTCAGACACTCTCCAGTCCAAATAAATGCCTTGTGGTCCATTGGCTCCCTAGCTGTAAGGTCTAATCAGCCCATTTGTTCCCCTTGAGAGGCAGGATTCAGGCTCTAGGGAGTTGATCAGACTGCCAGGCCTTGTAGAATATTTTCCCCTCCACTTGGAGATCCTAATCTCCATGGTGGTACATTAGAGGTCTGCATTTGCTGCTGATTGAGGGCACTTTTAATTTTGCTGCCAACAAATATCTGTTATTTGGGTGATGCCTAAAATTGTTCTTCATTAATCATTTATGAATAAATAACTTTATATCTGTGTGTGTCTCTGTGTAAGGTGGAGAGTTTGTGCATAATGTACCACAGTAATCCCAATCTGGTATCAGGCACTGTACTATATTGGTGTACTAATACCTTATAGCTCACTGCCAGCCATCACAAATTGCTTTATAACTCCAGCTTGGCTTACAACTTTAAAACACAGCACAGCTCTCCCCTAATTGAACTGCCTTAGTTATTTTTTCAGTGTTGCTCATTTATACATTTATTCTTGTTGCTTGTTGCTGAATAATATCATACCTGTTAAAATTCAGAGCAACAAAAGTTCTGGCATAACAAAAGTTAAGGCAAGCTCAAAGTTCCGCTGCTTAATGCTAGAAGTTTAAACATGAAGCTGTGCCAGATGAAATGGCCAACCTGCGAGATGATGGATGTGGTGCAAACTTCAGCTCACTGTCCTCACTGGCCATACTCCAAAGCATGCCTGATGCCAGCCCTGTGCCTAGTATCTCTAGACATCAGGTCATATCTGCATTTTCCAAGGCAGAAAACATGTCATCACTGGTACCAGATAACATCCCAGGTTGCTTACTAAGCAATCTAAAATAGGACTTAGCAGACCTAATTAGCATCTTCTTTAACCATAGCCTGAGAACTGGCTTTGTTCCATTGGAGTAGAAAATAGCAGCAGTAATCCCTAGCAAGAAGGGGGGGGGCATCAATGGACCCTGGGAAATGTAGACCTACTGTATAAGTCTAACCAGTCTCATCTGCAAGGCAATGAAAATAATCATGGACCTTATCAAGGACATAGGCAAACTATAAACTCTATACTCAACCCAATTTGGCTTTGATAAGGGTATATCATGCTTATTAAATATAGTAGGCTTCTTCAAAAAATTCACACCAAAGGCCTGGATAAAGGAAAGACAGTGTCTACTGCATATCTTGATCTGGCCAAGGATTTTGACACAATCACTCATCCAGGTATCATTGAGAAACTCTCCCATCTGGCAATTAACCCTTATATGTCACTAAATGGTTAGCCAATTGGCTCACCAACAGAACATATACTGTGAAAGTTATTAAATTAATATATATCAGTAGAGCTGTCACCAGTGACGTACCACAAGGATGTGTGCTGGACTTTTTACTGTTTGATATCTATTTCTCAGAAGTCCAGACTAAAGTAAACATCCTTTGGCTTATCAAGTTTGCTGATGATTGGAAATTGGGTGCAACCATTGAGTCCACCAGCATTGCGATCATATTACAGCAGGGGCTCACACAGACAAATGACTGGTGCCAAAGCCACATGGACTAAAAATAAATGGAAGATGTACCATTATTTTTGCCTTTGGAAAAGTGGAATTCCCCACTAATTACAGCATTGACAACACCCATCCTAAGCTTAGACCCAGTGGTGCAAGATCTGGGAACACAGGTATATAGAAATATGAACTCCAGCCACCAAGCTTCTACAGTGCTAAGGGAAAGCCTACATCATGTTATCATAAGTCAGACTATCTTATCCAGGTCTGAGGATGTTATAATACCACTGTACTCTAAACACTAATAGAGTACAATGCTCCCTTTTTCATGTACCTCACCAGACAACAGAAGCAGCTGTAGAAATTACAGTGGTTTCTCACCAAGACAATACGGGGCCTACAAACCATGCTATGATGTATTTGGATAGACTGAAAGTCATGTCACTGTAATCTGTATCATAGAAGATGATGTGACTTTTGGCTGGCCTATAAGCCAGTCCCTGACATTGTCCTGATAGAAATGCTGCACATCTGCAAATCAGCTATAGCTGATGACATCAGCAGAGTCTGGTGAGAGGAAGATGGTAATAGAAGTGTCCCACATGTTGGTGTATAATGCTCTCATTAATATCAGGCAAGTGCACACACACACACACACACACACACACACACACACACACACACACACACACACACACACACACACACACACACCAGCTGACTGCAGTGAGAACGGAACCCTTACCTATCTAAGTACACCAACTAGAGACCTCTGTATTTAGCACAAACACCACAACAAAGTCTGACTTATAGAGTGTTGGACAACACTTTATAAGTGATGACATCAGCAGTGTTTGGTGAGGAGAAGCTGATAACAGCAGTGTCCCACATGCTGGTCTAAAATGTTCTTTCTAATATCAAATAAGTGAACAAACATACACACACCAGTTGACTACATTGAGAACAGAACCCCTATCTATCTAAGTACATGGACTAGAGAACTCAGTACTTTATGCAAGCACCATGGCACAAGTCTGACTTTTATGAGGCTGCAGGGCAATTTATGGTGGATGACATCATCATTGGATGGTTGAGAGAAGATGTTGGGAGGACTGCATGAATGGATACCTAGCCATGTACAACTGTTAAGATAGTAAAGGTCTGCATGTTAGCAGATTGCTGAGTGTGCAATGTGTAGTTGTTGCTTTTGTGTCTCCAGTCTGCAGGTATACTTTAAGAGACAGCTTTACCAACTATATGCAATCAGCTATCCACAATTACTACAACTAGTGGACAATCTGAATATGTATTGCCATTATAAAGATGTGCATGATATATAAGAAATTATTTATTTATGTCTCTAGTTTAATTAAAATATTTCTGAAAAAGTACTGAGAAACCAAGATTGAAGTGCATGGGAGGAAGTAACAGATGGCAGCAGTGCAAATATGTGTTCTTTTCTTAAAAAGCACCTTCCCTTTGTTTGTATTTTTGCATGTACTTTCATGGTATGAAGACTAGATGGACAATAAACATAATTAATACATACTAATGTAAACTTTCAATAGTGCAACAAAAGTGTTTCCACATGCAAGATACACATTTTTACTGCTTTCTGTGTTTGCGAGTAGTTAAGTGGTGGGCAAATGCAAGCCTCATTTCATAAAATTGAGAGTTCTCTGTACTGAGTGTGTGAAACACACCTGCTGCTTTGCTGACTCTGTGGCAGCAGTTGTAAATGTGTTGACACATTTATTTTGAACCCCAGATAATATAGGGGTTGAATCCAGGTGTATATAATAGTTGTAAATATGTTTTTTAAATGAAATGAAATAATCCTTTATTCTACATTCACTGTGTGTTACCATAGCATGTGTCAGTAGCATTGCTTGGAAGTAACTGCACCAATTAAGAGTAGTTCTCCATCACTTGGCATTGGTGTGCAATGCCAAACTCCACACAAACACAGAGGCCAAAAAGTGAAGGGCTCCACTGATTTTTTTTTACTTTTATGTTGTGTGTGATATTGTTTTTTGACCAGATTAAAGGTGTTAAAATGGAGTAGATAGTAAAGTGGTGAAATGGGTGGCAAGCAGGGAGAAGAACATAGGGAAAGCAATACAGGAATGTGCAGAAGGGGGTAGAAAAGAACCACGGCTATCCATTTCTTCAACAGTTCAAAATGAAAATATTTACAAAAATATTAGCTGAATTTGGACTGTCACTCAACAAAGAGGGGTGACAACAATGCAGTCATGCTGTATATCCAGTTGGATGAAATCAAGTCTGTCAAGAAGACGTGTGAAGTGGAAAATGGTGCATGGATCTATATATATATATATATATATATTTCTTGTGGGACAGGTGTCCACATTTTTTACTTCAGTAAGAGAGGAATGTTGGGTAAGGGATGCAGGTACTTCTGTGTCACATAAGTAGGGTAGGTGAGGAAGCAGATGCAAACAGACAAGACACAAGGATGGTAAGAGAAACAAAAGGTTGTGGAAAACCATGACTGGGGTTAGGGAGGAAACAACAAATGCTCATGACCATCACACATGGGGAGAGTGAAAATCTAGTCCTCATCCTGAGGACTGTCATCACCATCCCTGTATTCAGCTGGCTGTTGGAGTGCTTCATATTTTCTCCAACAGACCATATGGGAGAGCAGCCTCTCCATCTGGTGTATGTGCGCACCAATGGGGCTCTGCACAACCCTATGCACCAACAGTGGCATCCCCTGGTGGGTGATAAAATCCCCACCTCCACCAGTATTCTCAGGAGGTACCACAGCAACAGCTGCCAGGCTAGTGCTACCTAAGGGTACAGGTACTGCAAGGGCAGCAGAGGCTGTGCTACCAGGTTGAGTCCCAGATATGCTGGACATTAGTGACAAAGCTTGTGAAGTGTGGGCAGGCTGAGCTACTGAGCTTGATCTAACTCCCTGTGCTGTAAAGCATTTTGTGATGTGTCAGAGATGGATGACATGGAACTGTGTTGATGACACATAGGAAAAAAAGAGATAAGGGTTGGTGTGAGAGATAAAAAAGAGATAAAATTAGTACCCTCATATGTTACATACAATGCATTATCACAATGATAAAGTATTTTATCTGAACTTTTATATTAAAGTACATTTCTTAACAACTACAAACTAGAATTAAGGATTGCTCAAAGTAATCCTTGCACTGTGCAGATACTCCACATATGTTTGATCCAATTATATAGATTAAGTTAACAAAAGGGCATGTATGACACGTGTGTAGAAATTAATTTATTTAATATTTTTAAAGGATAGTACTATTTTATATTTCCTACCTGTGGTATTTAAACCCACAACATCTGACTACAGTCTTACACTTGACTCCTACAGTTGGTATATGCTACAGACTGAATCATGCATGCATGCCTTTACAGTGAGGATATGCATGCTTACTTTGCTACAAATGTATAAAAAAGAAATTTAATTTAAAAGCTACAATACTACTTCTCTTGGGCTGCATACATACCCCTTGCTTCCCTCATTCTCTTTAGATGCTCAACATGGGCTTCTTTATTTGCAATAATCTCTGCACTAGCTGTGGAGTAAAGAGAAGAGAACAACAGAAGAGTATTATCCATACCAGTCTTGCCTATAAGCAACTTTCTATCTACTATATCTCTTTATTAGTATACTTATATAACTATGGGATGTTACCAATCCTGAATGCAAACAGGCACTGGCTGATTATATAGTCTTGCACCTTTTCAGGTCATTAAAGTGATGCCGACACTATTCTCCAGTATGTGTAATGCCAATCATACTGGAGACAGCCTTGTCCAGACTATTCCAAGCTTCAGTCCTGTACTGACACTGGTATAGTCCCACTGTAAAAGCCTTTGGCTGTGTTACTTTACAAGAAATCAAATAAAGATTCTAGACTCATCAACCCCTCACCTCTGTGCCCTAAATTAAGCACCTTCCCTTCTACCATCAGACATGTCAAACCAGAGAAAACCACAATAGCTAAGAATGATTTTCTGCCAATGCCTGTTATCACATTTACTGGCAGTGCTCAGTCATGAACAACTATGCCAACCATCTTTGCACAATGTTAAGGGAAAAGCAACAGTACTGAACAGAGAGGAAAGCAGTTTTGAAAATTGGAAGGTTAATCTGACACTTGACATTAGTTTGAGGGTTGCTTGCTGCTGGAACTATTAGGCAAGTTAACTTAAATTCTGGTTTGGCTTTATAAACTGATAACATTGATTTTTACAATGTGGGATACAAACCTATGCATAAGAGACAAAACATTTTCTTCCACAGCAGTGGTTTTTCCATCTTTGCCCCAAAAGAAGTGCTTCTCAGATATAGTTATGAATTACATATACATACACATGACAGATTGAGGGGTTAACCATGTATGTGTGTGACCTGACAAGACCCTGATTTATATAATCATGTGTGTATAAGTCTTATTGAAGTCTGAAAGCCAGCCAAGGCCAGATAACACAATTATAATTACAAAAACATAGTAGTAATATGTATACCTACAGTCATACATATAATTCATATGAATTCCACTGCTATATATGCTTGTTATTATTTATAATTATGTCTAACTTTTTATGTTACATTTAATATACAGTGAAATGAAACAACAGTAAATATATTTGGAATTTCCTGTACTGGAACCCAAGACCATCTGTACTGCAGCCCTACACTTAGGCCTGCTGCAAAAGGAGTAGTTAAATAA